>NC_041391.1:268765529-268810302 GCF_002162155.2 Triticum dicoccoides
GGCTTCAGTTAGAAGTAGTAGTGAAGGAATCGCTCGATCGGGTTCAGTTAACAGCCATCGATCGATCGCTCGGGTTCAGTAACGCGTAGCCTGCAGTGTAATCGCTCGGGTTCAGTTAGAGCCCAACGCCTCGCTCGGGTTCAGTTAGAGCCAACACCTCGCACACACGCGCGTGCGTGTACGAGAGAAACGCGCATCGCTCGGCCCCCGATCACCCACCGTAACCGGGAACTCCCCGAAATTTTCCTCGCCCTCGCTTCTACCATGGTTTTTTCCGTCATGGACGGCCCAAAGAATGTCATGCAGCTGCGTCTCCGGCCCGCCCAGGACAAAAAGCCCATTTTCTATCATGATTTTTTGTCATATAAGTAGGATCCCACCACATCTATGATGATACCGGGTTTTGTCACAATTATCATCATAGAAGTGTCATAAGTATGACAGAAAAAATTTCGTTCGGCCCAAAATGTCACGGATGTGTCTTTTTTTGTAGTGATAAGTGTTCTCCCTGAGTATGCACTGTTGCGACAGTTCATCGTGCCGAGTCACCACGTGATGATCGGGTGTGATAAGCTCTACATTCACATACAACGGGTGCAAGATAGTTTTGCACATGCGGAATCGGGTTAAACTTGACGAGCCTAGAATGTACAGACATGGCCTCGGAACACTAGAGACCAAAAGGTTGAATGTGAATCTTATAGTAGATATGATCAACATAGAGATGTTCACCATTGAAGACTACTCCATCTCACATGATGATCGGACATCGTTTAGTTGATATGGATCACGTGGTCATTTAGATGACTCGAGGGATGTCTATCTAAGTGGGAGTTCTTAAGTAATATGATTAATTCAACTTAATTTATCATGAACTTAGTTCTGATAGTTTTTGCGTATCTATGTTGTAGACCAATGGCCCGTGCTTCTGTTCCCTTGAATTTTAATGCGTTCCTAGAGAAATCTAAGTTGGGAGATGATGGTAGCAACTACATGGACTGGGTATGTAACTTGAGGATTATCCTCATTACTGCACAGAAGAATTATGTCCTTGATGCACCGCTAGGTGAAAGACCTGCTGCAGGAGCAGATGCTGACGTTATGAATGTCTGCCAAGCTTGATCTGATGACTACTCTATAGTTCAGCGTGCCATGCTTTACGGCTAGAATCGGGACTTCAAAGATGTTTTGAACGTCATGGACCATATGAGATGTTCCAGGAGTTGAAGTTAATATCTCAAGCAAATGCCCGAGTTGAGAGAATGAAGTCTCCAACAAGTTCTATAGCTGTAAGATGGAGGAGAACAGGTCTATCAGTAAACACATACTCAGAATGCCTGGGTACCATAACCACTTGACTCAGCTGGGAGTTAATCTCCGGATGACAGTGCTATTGACAGAGTTCTTCAATCACTGTCACCAAGCTATAAAGGCTTCATGATGAACTATAATATGCAAGGGATGGATAAGATGATTCCCGAGCTCTTCGCTATGCTCAAAGCTGTGGAGGTAGAAATCAAGAAGGAGCATCGAGTGTTGACGGTTAACAAGACCACTAGTTTCAAGAAAAAGGGCAAGGGAAAGAAGGGGAACTTCAAAAAGAATGGCAAGCAAGTTGCCACTCCCGGGAAGAAGCCCAAATCTGGAGCCAAGCCTGAAACTGAGTGCTTCTATAGCAAATGGACTGGTCATTGGAAGAAGAACTGCCCCAAGTATTTGGCAGATAACAAGGATGGCAAAGTGAACAAAGTTATATTTGATATACATGTTATTGATGTGTACCTTACAATGCTCGTAGTAGTACCTGGGTATTTGATACCGGTTCAGTTGCTCATATTTGTAACTCGAAACAGGAACCACGGATTAAACGAAGATTGGCTAAGGACGAGGTGACGATGCGCGTCGGGAATGGTTCCAAGGTCGATGTGATCGCCGTCGGCATGCTACCTCTACATCTACCTACGGGATTAGTATTAGACCTAAATAATTGTTATTTGGTGCCAGCGTTGAGCATGAATGTTATATCTGGATCTTGTTTGATGCGAGACGGTTATTTAATTCAGAGAATAATGGTTGTTCTATTTATATGAGTAATATATTTTATGGTCATGCACCCTTGAAGAGTGGTCTATTTTTGTTGAATCTCGATCGTGGTGCTACACATATTCATAATATTGATGCCAAAAGATGCAAAGTTGATAATGATAGTGCACCATATTTTTCGCACTGTCGTTTAGGTCATATTGGTGTAAAGCGCATGAAGAAATTCCATGCAGATGGACTTTTGGAATCACTTGCTTATGAATCATTTGATGCTTGTGAACCATGCCTCATGGGCAAGATGACTAAGACTCCATTCTCCGGAACAATGGAGTGAGCTACCAACTTATTGGAAATAATACATACCGATGTATGCGGTCCGATGAGTGTTGAGGCTTGTGGCGGGTATCGTTATTTTCTAACCATCAAATAATTTCAAAGTGAAGTAGAGAATCATCGTAACAAAAAAATAAAGTTTCTATGATCTGATCGTGGAGGCGAATATTTGAGTTACGAGTTTGGCCTTCATTTGAAACAATGTGGAATAGTTTCACAACTCACGCCACTTGGAACACCACAGCATAATGGTGTGTTGGAAAATCGTAACCATACTGATTAGATATGTTTCGATCTATGATGTCTCTTACCGATTTACCACTATCATTTTGGGGTTATGCATTAGAGACAGTTGCATTCACGTTAAACAGGGCACCATCTAAATCCATTGAGACGACACCGTATGAACTGTGGTTTGGCAAGAAACCTAAGTTGTCGTTTCTTAAAGTTTGGGGTTCTGATGCTTATGTGAAAAAGTTTCAACCTGACAAGCTCGAACCCAAATCGGAGAAGTGCGTCTTCATAGGATACCCAAAGGAAACTATTGGTTACACCTTCTATCACAGATCCGAAGGCAAGATCTTTGTTGCTAAAAATTGGATCCTTTCTAGAGAAGGAGTTTCTCTCGAAAGAAGTGAGTGGGAGGAAAGTAGAACTTGATGAGTTAATTGTACCTTCTCTCAAATTGGAAAGTAGCTCATCACAGAAAACCGTTCCCGTGATGCCTACACCAACTAGTGAGGAAGCTAATGATAATGATCATGAAACTTCAGATCAAGTAACTGCCAAACCTTGTAGGTCAACCAGAGTATGTTCCATGCCAGAGTGGTACGATAATCCTGTTCTGGAAGTCATGTTAATAGACCATGATGAACCTACGAGCTAGGAGGAAGCAATGAGATGCCCAGATTCCACGAAATGGCTTGAGGCCAAGAAATCTAAGATGGAATCCATGTATGAGAACAAAGTATGGACTTTGGTTGACTTGCCCGATAATCAACAAGACATAGAGAATAAATGGATCTTCAAGAAGAAGACTGACACTAATGGTAATGTTACCATCTACAAAGCTCGACTTGTCACGAAAGGTTTTTGACAAGTTCAAGGGGTTGACTACGATGAGACTTTCTCACCCGTAGCGATGCTCAAGTCTGTCTGAATCATGTTAGCAATTGCCGCATTTTATGATTATGAAATCTGGCAAATGGATGTCAAAACTGCATTCCATAATGGATTTCTTAAAGAAGACTTGTATATGATGCAACCAGAAGGTTTTGTCGATCCTAACGGTGCTAACAAAGTGTGCAAGATCCAGCGATCCATATATGGACTGGTGCAAGCATCTCGGAGTTGGAATATATGATTTGATGAAGTGATCAAAGCATATGATTTTATACAGACTTTTGGAGAAGCCTGTATTTACAGTGGGAGCTCTGTAGCATTTCTAATATTATATGTGCATGACATATTGTTGATTGGAAATGATATAGAATTTCTAGATAGCATAAAAGGATACTTGAATAAGAGTTTTTCAATGAAAGACCTCGGAGAAGCTGCTTGATACGTCTCCAACATATCTATAATTTTTTACTGTTCCATGTTGTTATATTATCATTCTTGGATGTTTTACAATCATTTTATATCATTTTTTGGTACTAACCTATTGATAGTGCCTAGTGCCAGTTGCTGTTTTCTGCATTTTTTTACATGGCAGGAAATCAATATCAAACGGAGTTTAAACGCAACAAAACTCTTGGAGAATTTTTTTGGGGGGCAGAAGCAATCCAGTGGGCGAAGAAAGCATTTGGGTGTGGCTCGAGGTGAGCAGCACCAACCAGGGTGCGCCAGGAGGCCCAGACGCGCCCTGGTGGGTTGTGCCCACCTTGGGTGCCCCCTAAACTGCCTCTTTGCTCTATAAATACCCCCAATATTCCAGAAACCCTAGGGGAGTCGACGAAAATCAATTCCAGCCGCCGCATAGTCCAGAACCACCAGATCCAATCTAGACACCGTCATGGAGGGGTTCACCACTTCCATTGGTGCCTCTCTGATGATGCGTGAGTAATTCTTTCTAGACCTACGGGTCCGTAGTTAGTAGCTAGATGGCTTCCTCTCTCTCTCTCTCTCTCTCTCTCTCTCTCTCTCTCTCTTGATTATCAATACAACGGTCTCTTGGAGATCCATATGATGTAAGTCTTTTTGCGGTGTGTTTGTCGGGATCCAATGAACTTTGTATTTATGATCAGATCTTTGTTTTTATCCATGAAAGTTATTTGAGTCTTCTTTGATCTCTTATATGCATGATTGCTCATAGCCTCGTACTTCTTCTCCGATATTTGGGTCTAGTTTGGCCAACTTGATCTATTTATCTTGCAATGGGAAGAGGTGTTGTGTAGTGGCCCCCTGAACTGCCTCTTTGCTCTATAAATACCCCAATATTCCAGAAACCCTAGGGGAGTCAACAAAAATCAATTCCAGCCACCGCAGAGTCCAGAACTCTGGAAGATTAACTCCCACTTGATTCAAGCGATTGAAGTACCCAGACAATCTGAGCACATGCTCACTAGTTGAGTGATTCTCCTCCATCTTTTAGCCATAGAACTTGTTGGAGACTTCATATCTCTCAACTCGGGTATTTTCTTAAAATATTAACTTCAACTCCTGGAACATCTCATATGGTCCATGACATTCAAAACGTCTTTGAAGTCCCGATTCTAAGCCGTTAAGCATGGTGCACTAAACTATCAAGTAGTCATCATATTGAGCTAGCCAAACGTTCATAACGTCTGCATCTGCTCCTGCAATAGGTCTATCACCTAGCGGTGCATTAAGGACATAATTCTTCTGTGCATCAATGAGGATAAACCTTAGATCATGGATCCAATCCGCATCATTGCTACTAACATTTTTCAACACAATTTTCTCTAGGAACATATCAAAATAAACATATGAAAGCAACAACGCGAGCTATTGATCTACAACATAATTTGCAAAATACTACCAGGACTAGGTTCATGATAAATTTAAGTTCAATTAATCATATTACTTAAGAACTCCCACTTAGACAGACATCTCTCGAGTCATCTAAGTGATCACGTGATCCAAATCAACTAAACCATAACCGATCATCACGTGAGATGGAGTAGTTTTCAATGGTGAGCATCACTATGTTGATCATATCTACTATATGATTCACGTTCGACCTTTCGCTCTCCGTGTTCCGAGGCCATATCTGCATATGCTAGGCTCTTCAAGTTTAACCTGAGTATTCCGCGTGTGCAAAACTGGCTTGCACCCGTTGTAGATGGACGTAGAGCTTATCACACCCGATCATCACGTGGTGTATGGGCACGACGAACTTTGGCAATGGTGCATACTCAGGGAGAACACTTCTTGATAATTAGTGAGACATCATGTTAAAATGCTACCGTCAATCAAAGCAAGATAAGATGCATAAAAGATAAACATCACATGCAATCAATATAAGTGATATGATATGGCCATCATCATCTTGTGCTTGTGATCTCCATCTCCGAAGCATCGTCATGATCACCATCATCAGCGGCGCGACACCTTGATCTCCATCGTAGCATCGTTTGTCGTTACGCCATCTATTGCTTCTACGACTATCGCTACCGCTTAGTGATAAAGTAAAGCAATTACAGGGCGTTTGCATTTCATACAATAAAGCGACAACCATATGGCTCCTTCCAGTTGCCGATAACTTCGGTTACAAAACATGATCATCTCATACAATAAAATATAGCATCACGTCTTGACCATATCACATCACAACATGCCCTGCAAAAACAAGTTAGACGTTCTCTACTTTGTTGTTGCAAGTTTTACGTGGCTGCTACAGGCTTAGCAAGAACTGTTCTTACCTACGCATCAAAACCACAAGGATAGTTCGTCAAGTTAGTGTTGTTTTAACCTTCGCAAGGACCGGGCGTAGCCACACTCGGTTCAACTAAAGTTGGAGAAACTGACACCCGCCAGCCACCTGTGTGCAAAGCACGTCGGTAGAACCAGTCTCGCGTAAGCGTACGCGTAATGTCGGTCGGGGCCGCTTCATCCAAAAATACCGCCGAACCAAAGTATGACATGCTGGTAAGCAGTATGACTTGTATCGCCCACAACTCACTTGTGTTCTACTCGTGCATATAACATCAACGCATAAAACCTAGGCTCTGATGCCACTGTTGGGGAACGTAGTAATTTCAAAAAAATTCATACGCACACGCAAGATCATGGTGATGGCATAGCAACGAGAGGGGAGAGTGTTGTCCACGTACCCTCGTAGACCGTAAGCGGAAGCGTTATGACAACGCGGTTGATGTAGTCGTACGTCTTCACGATCCGACCGATCCAAGTACCGAACGTACGGCACCTCCGTGTTCAGCACACGTTCAGCTCGATGACGTTCCCCGGACTCCGATCCAGCAGGGTGTCAGAGATGAGTTCCGTCAGCATGACGGTGTGGTGACGATGATGATGTTCTACCGGCGCAGGGCTTCGCCTAAACTCCACGACGATATGACCGAGGTGGAATATGGTGGAGGGGGGCACCGCACACGGCTAAGGAAAGATCCGTAGATCAACTTGTGTGTCATGGGGTGCCCCCCTACCCCCATATATAAAGGAGCAAGGGGAGGAAGGCCGGCCAAGGAGGAGGAGGCGCGCCCAAGGGGGGCAATCCTACTCCAAGTAGGATTCCCCCCTCTTTCCATGTCCTACTAGGAGAAGGGAAGGACGGGGAGGAGAAGGAGAAGGAAGGAGAGGGAGGAGAAGAAGGAAAGGGGGGCCGGCCCCCTAGTCCAATTCGGTTTGGGCTAGGGGGGCAGCGCCCTACCTTCTCTCCTCCACCACTTGGCCCATGAGGCCCATTGCTTCTTCCTCGTATTCCCGTAACTCCCCGGTACCCCCGAAAATAGCCGAATCACTCGGAACCTTTCCGAAGTCCGAATATAGTCGTCCAATATATCGATCTTTACGTCTCGACCATTTCGAGACTCCTCGTCATGTCCCCGATCTCATCCGGGACTCCGAACTCCTTCGGTACATCAAAACTCATAAACTCATAATATAACTGTCATCGTAACGTTAAGCGTGCGGACCCTACGGGTTCGAGAACTATGTAGACATGACCTAGAACTGTTTCCGGTCAATAACCAATAGTGGAACGTGGATGTTCATATTGGCTCCTACATATTCTACGAAGATCTTTATCGGTCAAACCGCATAACAACATACGTTGTTCCCTTTGTCATCGGTATGTTACTTGCCCGAGATTCGATCGTCGGTATCCAATACCTAGTTCAATCTCGTTACCGGCAAGTCTCTTTACTCGTTCCGTAATACATCATCCCGCAACTAACTCATTAGTTACAATGCTTGCAAGGCTTAAGTGATGTGTATTACCGAGAGGGCCTAGAGATACCTCTCCGACAATCGGAGTGACAAAACCTAATCTCGAAATACGCCAACCCAACATGTACCTTTGGAGACACCTGTAGAGCACCTTTATAATCACCCAGTTACGTTGTGACGTTTGGTAGCACACAAAGTGTTTCTCCGGTAAAAGGGAGTTGCATAATCTCATAGTTGTAGGAACTTTGTATAAGTCATGAAGAAAGCAATAGCAACATATTAAACAATCAAGTGCTAGGCTAACGGAATGGGTCAAGTCAATCACATCATTCTCCTAATGATGTGATCCCGTTAATCAAATGACAACACATGTTTATGGTTAGGAAACATAACCATCTTTGATCAACGAGCTAGTCTAGTAGAGGCATACTAGTGACACTCTGTTTGTCTATATATTCACACATGTATTATGTTTCCGGTTAATACAATTCTAGCATGAATAATAAACATTTATCATGAAATAAGGAAATAAATAATAACTTTATTATTTCCTCTAGGGCATATTTCCTTCAGGATTGTCCCAGAATTTTGTTTCGATTTTCCGAACGCTTTCTGTCGCACAGTATTTTCATACTATGGATGCCAAGTCGGCGAAGCGTGTAATTTCACGGCGACTTATGGCATTGAGGATCCCGATGTCCGTGCAGTTATTGCAGAAGAATGAAATTGTATCCCCCTCGCGGCAGTTTTCTATCCTGTCCATAACCAGGAGGAATCTGGCCCAGTAATGGTGTACTGTTTCTCTAGGCTCTTGCCGAATTTGGGATAGCTCCCTTATATTTGGGTGGGCGGGTGGAGTTAAATCCGGAACCTCGCCCAATCTGAGACTTAGGGGACAAGAAATTCCCGAATTCGGAAACTTGGGTTCTTGGATGTTGTCCAATGAATCAGGCCCGCTGCCTGACTTTAGGTTCTGGGCTTGAGTAACGTCCTCCCCTCCGCGAGTATCTGACTTGGAGGGATCAGGAATCCGGACATATCTGGTCCTTAGGATGGGTGAAGATTCGCTGCATTGTTCCTCCACCACTTCGACGTGGTGGGTGACCTGGGGAGAGTCAATCTCTCTTGGATCGGGTTTAAGCCCAATCTGATCGTAGTCTGTAGCGACTCCCAGGGCGGCGATGCAATCCAAGAGCTCATTTAAGGAAGAGAGCTCCATTGGATCTAACTTCTCGGCGAGTTCCGAGTTGATGTGGAGATTGCCTTCGATGACCCGAGAAGTCATCGTCGGCGCGGCGGCCGAACATGCGGTCATTAGAAAACCGCCTAGCCGGAGAGTTTGGCCAATAGCAAAAGCTCCTTTAGCAACAGCACCGTCTTTAAAGACGGGGTGCGGCATCCTTCCTGACGGTGACGACACAGAGGAACTCTCAATGAAAGCACCAATGTCGTTGTCAAAACTGGCGGATCTCGGGTAGGGGGTCCCGAACTGTGCGTCTAGGCGGATGGTAACAGGAGACAAGGGACACGATGTTTTTACCTAGGTTCGGGCCCTCTCGATGGAGGTAAAACCCTACTCCTGCTTGATTAATATTGATGATATGGGTAGTACAAGAGTTGATCTACCACGAGATCAGAGAGGCTAAACCCTAGAAGCTTGCCTATGGTATGATTGTTGTTCATCCTACGGACTAAAACTCTCCGGTTTATATAGACATCGGAGAGGGCTAGGGTTACACAGAGTCGGTTACAATGGGAGGAGATCTACATATCATATCAGTAAGCTTGCCTTCCACGCCAAGGAAGGTCCTATCCGGACACGGGACAAAGTCTTCAATCTTGTATCTTCATAGTCCGGGAGTCTGGCCAAAGGTCATAGTCCGGCCATCCGGGCACCCCCTAATCCAGGACTCCCTCAACGGACATGAGGACATCATGATCATTCTTAGAACAACAACATATATATTGTCATATGATTTCTTATGCTAAAGTAACAATCGATTCACAATGTAAAGTATGAATCAGAAATTTCATTGAAAACTAACAAACTATGATCTCAGTCATTGAAGCAATTGCAATTTATCATAACATCGGAAAGAGTCAATATAAGAGCTTTTCAGCAAGTCCACATACTCAACTATCATTTAGTCTTTCACAATTGCTAATACTCACGCGATACTTATGGATATGAAGTTTCAATCAGACACACAGAAATATAGGGGTTCATAATTTCACCTCCCAACCTTTTACCTCAAGGGTAATGTCAACAATAATACTTTATGAAAACCTACATCTAAGTGGATATATATATATATATCAGGATCTTCCAACACATAGTGCTTGCCAAAGGATAAAGTGTAAAAGGGAAAGGTGAAGATCACCATGACTCTTGTATGAAGGTAGAATATAAAAATAAAAGATAGGCCCTTCACAGAGGGAAGCAGAGGTTGTCATGCGCTTTTATGGTTGGATGCACAAAATCTTAATGCAAAATAACGTCACTTTATATTGCCACTTGCGATAAGGACCTTTATTATGCAATCCGTCGCTTTTATTTCTTCCATATCACAAGCTCATATAAAGCTTATTTTCTTCACACTAATAGATCACACATATTTAGAGAGCAATTTTTATTGCTTGCACCGATGACAACTTACTTGAAGGATCTTACTCAATCCATAGGTAGGTATGGTGGACTCTCATGGCAAAACTGGGTTTAGGGATGTTTGGAAGCACAAGTAGTATCTCTACTTGGTGCAAAGAATTTGGCTAGCATGAGGGGTAAAGTCAAGCTCAACATGTTGTATGATCCTTGACAATATAACTTATTCAGATATAAGAAAACATAACCCATTATGTTGTCTTCCTTGTCCAATATCAACTTTTTAGCATGTCATATTTTAATGAGTGCTCACAATCATAAAAGATGTCCAAGATAGTATATTTATATGTGAAAACCTCTCTTTCTTTATTACTTCCTATTAATTGCAACGATGACCAAAACTATGTTTGTCAACTCTCAACAACTTTTACTCATCATACTTTTTATATGTGAAGTCATTACTCTCCATAAGATCAATGTGATCTTTTTATTTATTTTTATTTTTTTTCTTTTATTCCTTCAAGATCAAAGCAAAATAGCAAAGCCCTCGACTCAAAATTAATCATATTATATATAACTCACGGACTCGATTACATAGGTAGAGATCAAAACAAAACTCAAAGATAGATCAAACTAAAAGTTTATTCTACTAGATCAAGATATAACCAAAAGGATCGAACTAAGAAAAATGGTAAAGATAGAAGTGTGATGGTGATATGATACCGGGGCACCTTCCCATGCTTGGCAGTTGCCAAGGGGAGTGCTCATACCCATGTATTTATGTCTCTTTCTTCGGAGGTGGTGATGATGGAGTTGTTGATGATGTAAGCGTGTAATCAATCTTCCAAGGCATAGGCTCACCATCATAAAAGGATGATCGAGTCTCCCGGATCCTCAAATCTGCAGCCAAACTCATCCTCTTGAATCTATATTCATACTCACAGTTTTGGTTTTGCAGGTCATAGATCTGGGCTTGGAGATCCGCGATTTTTTTGTGAAGCTTGAAGATGGTATCCCCGATGTTCTTGGCATCCAGCTTGTGGTTGTTGGTGAAGTCCGCAATCATCATGTCGTTGGTGTTGAGTCCGCGTTCCACCATCCCTTGGCACTTGAAAACTTGTTGCTCCATTGCTTCGAGTCTTGCTCCACGCTTCCGGTCCTCCTCGGCCCCTCAACATCGTGGATGTGCAGCACCCCCTCATGCATCTCAATGGTTTGAGGGTGTTGCAGCACCTCCGCGAGGTAAGGGTTGATGACCTTCTAGAAAAACTTGTCCTTGGGGGCACTTGGAGACGTCATGGTGATCTAGATCTATCAGAAAAATAGCTCGAAACAAAAGCAGAGGATTTTGTCGTGGTACGGTGGTCAAAACCTTCGAGAGATTATATAATGAATTTTTACCAACCAAAAGAAGTATCATGCAAGAAAACAGACTCCGGACAGCACACAAGGTGGCCACGAGGCAGGGGCGCGCCCTCCACCCTCGTGGACGCCTCGTGTCTCTTTCGGACTACTTTTAATTTTCCTAATTTTTTAAATATTCCAAAACAGAGAAAAATTGCTATTTGAGCAGTTTTGGAGTCGGTTTACTTACCGTACCACATACCTATTCCTTTTCGGAGTCTGAAACATTCTGGAAAGTGTCCCTTATGTACTCCTCCGGGGTTACGGTGTCAATAACATTGGTTTCAACATTTATGGGATTACCTGAGATATAATGTTTGATTCTTTGACCGTTCACCACCTTCGGATTTGTGCCTTCGGCGTTGTTGCTTTTGATGGCACCGGAACGATAGACCTCCTTGATAACGTAAGGACCTTCCCATTTAGAGAGAAGTTTTCTTGCAAAAAATCTTAAACGAGAGTTGTAAGCAAAACATAATCACCTACATTGAACTCACGCTTTTGTATCCTTTTGTAATGCCATCTTTTAACTTTTTCTTTAAACAATTTGGCATTCTCATAGGCCTGGGTTCTCCTTTCATCAAGTGAGCTTATGTCAAATAGCCTCTTCTCACCGGAAAGTTTGAAATAATTGAGCTCTTTAATATCCCAATATGCCTTATGTTCTAGTTCGAGAGGTAAGTCACATGCTTTTCCATAAACCATTTTATGCGGAGACATACCCATAGGATTTTTATATGTAGTTCTATAGGCCCATAATGCATCATCAAGTTTCTTGGACCAATTCTTTCTAGATCTATTAACAGTCTTTTGCAAGATCAATTTAATCTCTCTATTACTCAATTCTACTTGACCACTAGACTGAGGGTGGTAAGGGGATGCAATTCTATGATTAACATCATACTTAGCAAGCATTTTATGAAAAGCACCATGAATAAAATGTGAACCATCATCAGTCATTAGGTATCTAGGGACTCCAAACCTCGGAAAAAATAACTTCTTTAAGCATCTTAATAGAGGTGTTATGATCATCACTACTAGTCGGAATAGCTTCTACCCACTTAGTAACAAAATCAACAACAACTAAAATATGTGTATACCCATTAGAGGAAGGAAAAGGTCCCATATAATCAAAGCTCCACACATCAAATGGTTCAATAACAAGTGAATAGTTCATGGGCATTTTTTGACGTCTACTAATATTACCAATTCTTTGGCATTCATCACAAGACAAGACAAACTTATGGGCATCTTTGAAAAGAGTAGGCCAATAAAAACCATATTGCAATACCTTATGTGTAGTTCTATCTCCAGCGTGCTGTCCTCCGTAAGCCTCAGAGTGGCACTTGCGTAGGATATGTTCCTGTTCATGCTCAGGTAGACAACGTCTGATAACACCATCTAGTACTTCTTTATAAAGGTGTGGGTCATCCCAAAAGTAATGTCTTAAATTATGAAAAAAAAAATCTTTTGCTGGTATGTGAAACTAGGTGGTATAAATTTAGCAACAATGTAATTAGCATAATCAACATACCATGGAGCAGTATGAGAAGCATTTATGACAGCTAATTGTTCATCAGGATAGCTATCATCAATAGGTAGTGGGTCATCAAGAACATTTTCTAACCTAGACAAGTTGTCTGCAACAGGGTTCTCAGCTCCCTTTCTATCAATAATATGCAAATCAAATTCTTGTAGCAAGAGAACCCATCTAATAAGTCTAGGTTAAAGCATCTTTATTTTCCATAAGATATTTAATAGCAGCATGATCAGTGTGAACAGTTACTTTGGAATCAACAATATAAGGTCGGAACTTATCACAAGCGAACACAACTGCTAAAATTCTTTTTCAGTAGTAGCATAATTTCTCTGGGCACTGTCTAGAGTTTTACTAGCATATTGGATAACATTTAATTTCTTGTCAACTCTTTGTCCTAGTACAGCACCAACAGCATAATCACTAGCATCACACATAATTTCAAAGGGTAAATTCCAATCAGATGTGTGAACAATAGGTGCAGAAATCAAGGCTTTCTTAAGTATTTCAAATGCTTCTACACAATCATCATCAAAGACAAAAGGGACATATTTTTTGCAAGAGATTAGTCAAAGGCCTAGAAATTTTAGAGAAGTCTTTAATAAACCTCCTATAGAAACCAACATGACCAAGGAAACTTCTTATACCTTTGATGTCTTTAGGACACGGCATCTTTTCAATGGCATCTACTTTAGCTTTATGAACTTCAATACCTCTTTCAGAAATTTTATGCCCAATACAATACCTTCATTAACCATAAAGTGGCACTTCTCCCAATTCAAGACAAGATTAGTTTCTTCACATCTCTGCAAAACTCAAGCAAGGTTGCTTAAGCAATCATCAAAAGAAGTTCCGTAAACGGAGAAATCATCCATGAAAACCTCAACAATCTTTTCACAAAAGTCAGAGAATATAGCAGTCGCAAATCTTTGAAAGGTAGTAGGTGCATTGCATAAACCAAAAGGCATACGTCTATAAGCAAAGGTACCGAAAGGGCAAGTAAAAGTGTACTTTTCCTGGTCCTCTTTTGACACAGGTATTTGTGAGAAACTAGAATAACAATCTAGAAAGCAAAAATGTGTATGTTTGGATAATCTTTCTAGCATTTGATCAATAAAAGGTAGAGGTAATGATCTTTTTCTAGTAGCTTTATTTAATTTGTGGGAATCAATTACCATTCTATAACCTGTAACAATTCTTTGTGGGATCAATTCATCCTTATCATTAGGAACAACAGTAATACCTCCCTTCTCACGGACGCAATGGACATGACTTACCCACTGACTATCAGCAACAAGATAAGTTATACCTGCCTCCAGAAGCTTTAGTATTTCATTTCTTACCACTTCTTTCATCTTAGGATTTAACCGTTATTGATGATCAACAACTGGCTTAGCATCTTTATCTAGTTTTATTTTGTGCTGGCATAGATTAGGACTAATGCCCTTAAGATCATCAAGAGTATATCCAATAGCACCACGGTGCTTCTTCAGAGTTTTCAATAATTTCTCTTCTTCATGCTCTGGAAGGTTGGCACTAATAATAACAAGATATATCTTCTTTTCATCAAGATAAGAATATTTCAAAGTATCAGGTAATTGTTTAAGCTCAAACATGGGATCTCCCTTGGGAGGAGGAGGATCCCCTAGGATTTCAACAGGCAAGTTGTGTTTCAAAATAGGTCCCTATTAAAGAATACTTCATCTATTTTCCTTCTTTCATTCATAAACATGTCATTTTCATGGTCGAGCAAATATTGTTCTAAAGGATCATTAGGAGGCACGGCAATAGAAGCAAGACCAATAATTTCATCTTTACTAGGAAATTCCTTATCATGGAGTTATCTACGAAATTTAGCAAAATTAAAATCATGAAACATATCCCCTAAACCGATAGTAACAATATCCTTATCGCAGTCTATCTTAGCATAACAGTATTCAAGAAGGGTCTACCAAATATAATGGGACAAAAGTCAACTTGTGGGGAAGCAAGAACAAGAAAATCAGTAGGGTACTTTATTTTCCCACACAAAACTTCAACATCTCTAACAATCCCAATCGGTGAAATAGTATCTCTATTGGCAAGCTTAATAGTAACATCAATATCTTCTATTTCAGCAGGTGCAATATCATGCATAATTTCTTTATATAAGGTATAAGGTATTGCACTCACACTAGCACCCATATCACATAAGCCATCATAATAATGATCTCCTATTTTAACAGAAACAACAGGCATGCCAACAACATGTCTATGTTTACTTTTAGTATCGGGTCTAGCAATTCTAGCAGCTTCATCACACAAATAAATAACATGCCCATCAATATTATCTAACAAGAGATCTTTAACCATAGCAATACTAGGTTCAACTTTATTTTTCTTAGGGGGTGTAGGTGTTCTAGCATTACTCTTATGAACCACAGTTGAAGCTTTAGAATGATCCTTTATTCTAACAGGGAAAGGTGGTTTCTCAATCTAAGCAGTAGGAACAATAGGATAACATTATAAGTAATATTTTTTTCTTCAACTTTAATAGGTTCTACTACTTTCACTTCAATGGGAGGATGATATTTAAACCAATTCTCCATAGGGAGATCAACGTGAGTAGCAAATGATTCACAAAAAGAAGCTACTATCTCAGAGTCAAGTCCATATTTAGTGCTAAATTCACGAAAAGCATCGGTATCCATAAAAGATTTAACACAATCAAACTTAGGGGTTATACCTGACTCCTTACCTTCTTCGAGTTCCCAATCTTTAGAGTTGTGTTCAATTCTTTCCAATAAATCCCATTTGAATTCAATAGTCTTCATCATAAAAGAACCAGTACAAGAGGTATCGCGCATGGAGCGATCATTAAGAGAAAGCCGAGCATAAAATTTTTGAATACTAATTTCTCTTGAGAGCTCATGATTGGGGCATGAGTATAACATTGACTTAAGCCTCCCCCAAGCTTGATCGATGCTTTCTCCTTCACGAGGCCAAAAATTATATATATAATTACGATAACGATGAACCAGATGCATAGGATAAAACTTTTGATGAAATTCCAATTTCAATCGGTTATAGTTCCATGATCCAATATCATCACATATATAGCCTATACCATGTCAATGCCTTTCCCTTAAAAGATAAAGGGAAGACCTTCTTCTTGAAAACATCCTCGGGCATACCTGCAAGCTTAAATAGTCCACAAACTTCATCCACATAGATTAGGTGCATATCGGGATGTAATGTTCCATCTCCTGTGTAGGGATTAGCTAGCAGTTTCTCTATCATACCTGAAGGAATTTCAAAGTAAATATTTTCAATATGTTCAGTAGGTTGAGGAGAAACTCTTTGCACTTCTGGTCGGGGTGAAGATACCCCGAACAAGCCCCTCAAAGGATTATTTTCCATAGTAAAAAGTGACAGTAAATTTCAGCACACTATATAAATGTTTCCTCACCAAGTTCCACTTACCAAAGGCGCTTCACTCCCCGGCAACGGTGCCAGAAAATATTCTTGATGACCCACAAGTATAGGGGATCTATCGTAGTCCTTTTGATAAGTAAGAGTGTCGAACCCAACGAGGAGCAGAAGGAAATGACAAGCGGTTTTCAGTAAGGTATTCTCTGCAAGCACTGAAATTATTGGTAACAAATAGTTTTGTGATAACATAATTCGTAACGGGTAACAAGTAACAAAGTAGCTAAGGTGCGGCAAGGTGGCCCAATCCTTTTTGTAGCAAAGCACAAGCCTGGACAAACTCTTATATAAAGCAAGCGCTGCCAAGGACACATGGGAATTACTATCAAGCTAGTTTTCATCATGCTCATATGATTCGTGTTCGTTACTTTGATAATTTGATATGTGGGTGGACCGGTGCTTGGGTACTACCCTTCCTTGGACAAGCATCCCACTTATGATTAACCCCTCTCGCAAGCATCCGCAACTATGAAAGAAGAATTAAGGTAAGCCTAACCATAGTATGAAACATATGGATCCAAATCAGCCCCTTACGAAGCAATGCATAAACTAGGGTTTAAGCTTCTGTCACTCTAGCAACCCATCATCTACTTATTACTTCCCAATGCCTTCCCATAGGCCCAAATCATGGTGAAGTGTCATGTAGTCAACGTTCACATAACACCACTAGAGGAGAGACAACATACATCTCATCAAAATATCGAACGAATACCAAATTCACATGATTACTTATAACAAGACTTCTCCCATGTCCTTAGGAACAAACGTAACTACTCACAAATTATATTCATGTTCATAATCAGAGGGTATTGAATATCATTAAGGATATGAACATATGATCTTCCACCGAATAAACCAACTAGCATCAACTACAAGGAGTAATCAACACTACTAGCAACCTAGAGGTACCAATCTGAGGTTCTGAGACAAAGATTGGATACAAGAGATGAACTAGGGTTTGAGAGGAGGTGATGGTGAAGATGTTGATGGAGATTGACCCCCTCTCATTGAGAGGATCGATGATGATGACGATGGCAACAATTTCCCCCTCCCGGAGGGATGTTTCCCCGGCAGAACAGCTCAGCCGGAGCCCTAGATTGGTCCTGCCCAGGTTCCGCGTCGAGATGGTTGCGCTTCGTCCCGAAAGCTTCCTTATGATTTTTTCCAGGGCAAAAGACACCATATAGCAAAAGATGGACGTCGGGGGCCTGCCAGGTGGCCCACGAGGCAGGGGCACGCCCAGGGGGTAGGGCGCGCCCTTCACCCTCGCGGCTGGTGGGTGGCCCCCCTCTGGTGCTTTCTTTGCCCGATATTTTTAATATAATCCAAAACTGATTTTGTGGAGTTTCAGGACTTTTGGAGTTGTGCAGAATAGGTCTCTAATATTTGCTCCTTTTCCAGCCCAGAATTCGAGCTGCCAGCATTCTCCCTTTTCGTGTAAACCTTATAAAATAAGAGAGTAAAGGCATAAGTATTGTATCATAATGTGTACTGACAGCCCATAATGCAATAAATATTAATATAAAAGCATGATGCAAAATGGACGTATCACCGCCGCGTGCTGTGGAGGATTGGTGGAACAGATCGAGCCACGTAGCCCCATGTCTTATCTGGTCGGCATCGTTCTTTTTTGTTTATTTTCTTTTCCTTGATTTTTTCCTTTTCACAAATAGACAAGTGGGGCCCTTCACTCAGTACACTTTCCCCAACCCACCCGCATACACATTTCTCTCCTCTCTCCCCCTCTGCTCCCTCTGGTGGCTCCTGAGATCTGGTTTTCACTGGAGAATCACCGGCGACCACTTCATCGTCTTTACTCAAAAGGTTCGCTCCCTTCCCTCTTCCATTTTCCTATGTAGTTTCTGCCCTCAAAGCCTCTTCGTCTCTCCCCGAGAAGAGAATTATTCAGTGCCTAGATCAGCGCAGGAGCAGCAACAATTTAATGGGAAATGGTGTGTCCTCCGTTGGTTGTCTTAGATTAGAACTCACGTACCACTGGCCCTCCCTATAGTTCCACTGTCTTAGATTAGAACTTCTGTGGAGGACTGGCTGTTTCATGTCTAATTAGTTGGTTGCTACTAGTGCTAGATCTGGACTACTATCTTTCAAGTGTATATAGATGGCCAAGTAGGATCTGTATGTGCCTTAGTTAATTTATTATAGCAGTAATCATGTCGCCATTTCTCGGAAAGAGAAAAAAAGTAAACAAGACCTCGTTATGCAGTACTGCATTTGGTTGCGTTTGTTTGAACATGCATATGAAATCTTGACCGGGGTAATCAGTTCGTAATTGCTTCTTCTAATGTTGTTTCCCACGGTCAAACATGTTCCATGCATGCTCATGGTTGTTTCGATTTTAGAGAAGAGCAATGTATAATCTGTTAATCCCTTTCAAGCGAGCCTCACAGCTTTCATCTTTCAACTAGTTGCTTCCCAAGATTGTTCCTGTGATACACTAAATTTGAAGTGTTCCTGCAGTAGATAATTGACAAATATTTATACTAGAAGCTTCATGATATTCCCTATAATCATAACCCCCCGTCTTAAGTTAGTTGCACAACAAAAAACTCATACATTTTTTATATGATAGGAAGTTCATGGTACTCCCTATAATCAATAACCCACTTTTTTAAGTTGGTTCCAAAACAGTAGCATATTTTTTTAAGAAATCTAGTTTCATGAGTGGCTGATATCCTTGTTATGTTCATTATCATATGTAGAAAGTTCTTGCTATGACAATTGTATTTATCCAAATTATTTTTCTTGGATTTCAGGAGGTACACATTGTTTCAACATGTCAGAAATAGTGGGATGGATTCAGTTGTACACTTTAAGTTACCATTAGTCACTGCTCATGAAACAGACAACACTTTCATGTTGCCTTCCATTATCGCCTGAAATAACATATTTTAGTTCATGGAAGATGGTTCATGTTAGTACTAGCATGAAACACATTTATATAAACTTTTAGAGTTCGTACAACAATTTATTTCAATACATGTACATTAAATTTTTTCTGAAGCGTCTTCTCTTGACACATTGTAGTTGTTACTACAAGCATGTATGTATTGATATACTGTCATTCTACCTGAATTTGCTGGCATGACCATCTAAATTAAGTTACTACATATGGATGTTCCATTTTTATTATCTTAGTATCCTTGGATGTGTTCCAAAAAGTACTTCCTAGAGTTCTTATTTCGCTCTGAACTTAGTGTGACAAAAAGTAATATTAATGTTTGCATTCATTTGTAGATGGAACAAGGATGTAAAAAAAGAGAAGTGGATCAAGTAGTACATGCAAGGAAAAGAACGAAAGTTTTATACATATCGTTGCAACTATTCCTTTTTCACAATTAGTAAAATCCTCTACTGAGCTACAACGGGTTTGTTCATTTCGTTTTATGTTTTGTTTCACTTTCTTTACATGCAGTGCAATCAACTTCAGCATGTTGAAGCATTTCTGAAGCTCACATCTGAAATATCTGATAATTGCAAGAAACATATACATAGAATGGGTTTCAGGTCATTCCTACAAATAACTAGCATGTCCAATATATACTCTATTTACCTCTAGCTTGCAAATCATTTCAACACAACTTCGTGCTCTATTGAAACACCAAATGGCTTCAAATTCTGAATTACACCTACAACTGTTCACAATTTTTTTGGCATTCCAATTGGTGGACATCTTGTAATCACAAAACCATCAGAAGCAACCTATGAGTTCATTCAACAAGAGTTAGGAACAAGAGTACCAACAATTGAATACCTTTCCTCAATTATCAATGATGATATCCCCGAAGAAAAATACTGCAGAATCTTCATGCTCATACTCCTGTCATTGTTTGTTGCCCCTAATTCAAGTGGAGTTTCTAGCAAGTTTGTGTATAGTGCAATAGTTGACATTGACAGAATTTCTCAGTATGATTGGTGTCTACTATGTCTGAGCTACATGGTTTGTTCAATAAAGAAAACAAGGCTGAAGAACACAGTGAGCAAAGAAATCATTCCTAGTGGAAGCAAGTTACTTATGGTGGTAATAGTTTTAGCCACAACATAACTTCTTACAAAATTCATGAATTCACTTTTCTTATTTTTATTTTTATTATGACCACTTTTCTTTTTCAATGACAGATATCCTACTTTGAATTCCTGATAATAACTGAAATCAAGATGCCGACTAGAAACAAGACTACCATTATGGTAAGGAAACATGCTAAATTCATATATGGCACTTGATGTTGTGCATGGCAAAAGAAATGAGTATGGAAGACTACCGGTATGCCATTCTCCTCCAGAGATCCACTTTTGCATAGAAGATAGTTTTACTTGTTCAGTTCGTTCTTATTTTATTGCTTCTCTATACACTGAAAATATTATATTTATCTTTGACATCATCTTCTTATCAAACAGATAAAACACATGTCCTCAACTCCATTCATTGATTGAAATTACATCTGCCTGAAGAAATTGCGGAGTATATTGAATCCAAATTCTCAGATATTAGTCTAACACAAGTAAGTTCTCTTCATGCCTCTAGTTTTGTTCAAAGTAACGAATACTTATTTATATGATTCTGAGTCCTTCTTTACAACAACAGGATAAAATCATTCTTCAATTGAAAGCTCAAGATTTCTATAGAAATATCATTCGGAACACAACTCCTACCATGAAAACCTATGCAGATGACATCCATTCTTCATTTCTGAAAACCATGACAACTTCCAGCAGCCAAAATGTGCAAATTAAACCAACACTTTCAGAGAACACATTCAAAGTTCCTATGTCTAAAGAATTGTTGGCTATACAATCACCTCGCATATTCCCAATGCTAGATGTTCCAACAATAATTGATAAAGATAAACGAGTCAACATACATGAAATTCTTGATTCATTGGTCAATGATTTCCCGCAGTCTATCAACATAACAAGTACCAATCTCTCTCTCTCTCTCTTTGTATGGTAATCTACCATCTTTTGAACAACTTGCTTGCCCGAAGCTTTTTGTCAAGAGATCAGTTCCAAAAGTAACACCCAGCATTGATGTTTCAGCACTGTTACATCATGTTTTTCTTCTCTATAGCTGTTACTCAATATATTTTTTCTCTGTGCCCAAATAAATAATGAAATAACTCGTACCATATATTTTTTCTCTTGTACACAATACTTGTCTGAAACAACATCCCCAGAGAGAAGAGTAGAAGAAACAAAGTTCAGCTTTCCACCCTTCAGATTCTTATTACCAGGAGAGCGCCTGGAATGTCATTTCTCTTTACCATTTCTCGTTTTTTTACATTGATTATTTACAGGGTGCAGATTATTGTTCTAACTGTTTCTGTACTGCTTTCTTCTTTTCCAACCAGATCTTGTTGAGCCTAAACTAAATAAAGGTAGGTTGCTTCCTGAAATCACATATCCAGTTGACAAGTCTCTCAACAGTACACCGCATGGCAATTCAAATGGAGAAGCTGGTTCAAGCACTCAATACGCACAATCAGATTATCCTTCCTTTGATGTAATTACCAATTCAATTGACATAGTACAGAAAGTTCCTTCTAATTCTCAAAGAATTGCATCAGAACAATCTAAAACTTTTGCATCTCCTTCGTCTACTCAGTTCAGCCTCCCACCAAGTCAATATAACAACCAACATCATAATTATGCCAACACCATTGTTCTTCCAAGTGAGAGCCCAATAAGGATGATGGACTTCCTGTCACCAAAAGTATACCCAAGCACTATTGGCACACCCCTTGAAGATCCTTTGTTAGTTCAAGCACTTGAACAACATGAAACACATTCCAGTAAGTTCTATAAACCAGAAGGTTCATCTTGGCAGCAACGCGTAAACAATTCTTTCAAATCTGGGACAGTAGTAATCCAAGATCAGAAGAATGGAAATAAGGAGGTCATTTTTTCAACTGGAATAGATAATGCCTTCTACCAATCATTGGTTGGACATCTTTCCAAGTTAACCTACAGGTATGTAAAAATGACATATGAAATTTATCATACATCTTTCTACATGTTTTGGACATAAACAATGTATGCTTTTTAAGCTTTCTCTTCTTTGTTTTTTTCTACTTGTGTTAATGTTGCTCTTCTCCCATAAAACACCCAAAGGATCTATGAGATTGAACGAGTTTGGGTAGAACAGAAAACTATAACACTATCATTCAAGACTGGCGGTTGGATAAATCCTCGGGTTGTTGACTATTTTTCAAAACTAAGGAATAAAGACCAGCTCAACCGAGGAATAAAAGGCCTGCTTCCAAACAGCAATTTAGTAGAACATATAGTTAGCATTGATGACATGGTGAGCCTATATTTGTGTTCTTTTTCTTACTTTTCATTTACGGTACATCAATTTTTGTTTCTTTTCCTAACTTTCAATCATTTCGTTCAAATAAAATATGTAGGAGAAGCTAATGAACCTAATGCTAAATCATTCAGATCCTGCAAAACCAAATTGATTTTACGGGAATGTAATGTTGGATTCAGTTTATTGAACGCTTCCTTGGTAACAATTTCTTTTTTTGTTAAAACAGATCATACAGAATTTTAACTTTTACATAGAGGTTTGACTAATATTCCCGTTCCTTCAATTTATCTAGGTAAAAGTGCATGTGTTCAAGGAAAAACAATGGTTATTAATCGTTGCTAATTTTTGAGCCAAATTTTTTGATATTATGAACCCGCACTACAGCGACGATGCATTTCTACCAACAATTAGTGCAGTAATCTACAACTTCAAGACTTTATTCACTGCATCATATGGAAATACTAGTTATTTCAACATAGGAAATTCTGAGTCAAGATTTGCCTGCTCCAATAGTGAATTTTCTCCATCGAGCTCGCGCCTTTTATGATTCATTAGCAACTTATTTCTTCTACTTCTCAAGAAGAAGTTAGAAAGTTTTTAAAGTTAACCGGAATTTGCAACTTTGTTTCTTTTTTCAGGTACGACTCAGGAATTTCCCTCCTTAGTATCTTAGCAAGTACAAAGGTCTCGGAATGGAAGGTTTCTCCAATGTAAGTAGTTACCAATTCATTCATTAAGAGCACTTGTTTTCCTTATTTGGCTTTCTTCGAAATATATCATTTTAAGCAGCTACTCCTTTTTTTACATTCTGAAGGACGATTTACAAGCTCTACGAGAGAAATTTCTTTTTGAGATCATAACTTGCAAGGACAATGAAATCCAGCTTCCATTCGTAACTTCTTTCCTACAGGGACATGGTAGTTTTCTATTTCTTTTTATTGGCACAATCCTTGGCCTCCTCCTCATCACATCTCTATCTCAACAGGGTTTCCGCATTTTCAAGTGAAGCATTCAACATGATTTCTGCATATGAACAAAGCTTTTAGGTAAGTTCATGATCTCTAGTTTCCCCCTGAAGAATCCTAATGAACTTTTCCCCTAATCCCAACTAACATTTTTCCTTTCTTGTTATGCAGGCATTCATTGCCATTCGTTACTGTCAAGTATAATGGAATCTGCACTAGAAGAAGTTCTCCTGAATTTGCACTGAAAGGAAAAAAACCATGGCGAAAATGCTTCATCCTAAGAAAAAAACCATTTGTTTCTATTTCTTGCTTGTTTTGATGTTTACCCTAGTGATACTTTTTTGCATATGAACAACAGAAAGAATTACTGAAGAAGTTGTAATTGATATACCTTTACCATACAATTTCATCCTACTGATAATTAGTTCTGGAAACAGTTGGACAAACTTGTTCTAAGTCCTTTCTTATTTCTTACAAATTGTTTGGCACCAAAAATAGCTTCAAACTAAAACAACAGAATCATTTCAAACAGTTGAAACAGTAGACAACAGAAACAGAGGCTGGAGAAACAGTAGAACTCCCGCCAGCAGAAATAGTAGACAGGAGAAACAATCCCGCCAACGCGCTAGAAACAGTTGAACTCCCGCCAACGCGGCCCAGTAAGCCCAGGAACAAGGTCCCTAGTGTGATCGCCTAGCATTCTAACGCAGAATGCGGCACGTAGGAACTCTCGCGTCACGAGTCATCTAATGCATGCACGGGGCAGTAGCAGCTTACGTTTGGGCCTTAGTGCATCTACAGCCGGACTTTGTAAATCTGGCCCCTCAAGCGTTTAGACGCGCCATGGACAGTGAACGGTCACGCCTCAAATTAGCCACTCTGCATCCTAGTCTCTCATATTTCAACCCATAAATCCATACAAAGCATGCAAAAGAAATCCTACATACTACATACTACGTACTACCCTAGCTAATCTTCGTCGTCGAAGATATCGACGGCAGCGGTGCCGGGCGTCAGCGAGACGGGCGGGTAGGAGGGCTCCGGCTCATCCTCCTCCTACCCGACCTCATCCATGTAGGCAAGCATCTCCGCCTCCTCCGCGGCCTCCATCTCCTAGCGGCGACAGCGTCTGGCCTCTGCAGGCGACTCCGAGTGGAGGGAATCGAGGATGGTCTGCTGCTCCGCCTGCAGATGCGCGTCGCAAGCGTCCCCCACATCCTCATCCCCCGGCTCATCCTCTTCCTCCTCCTCCTTCTCCTCCTCCACCTCCTCCTCCTCCTCCGGATCCACTGCATCCAGAGATAGCCCCGCGGCGATCCGGGCTTCGCGCCTTGCCCGGATCTGGTCAAGAAGTTTGAGTCAGTGCTCCAGCGTTAGAAATGGCTGCCTCCTTACCCGAAAGCATGGGGGGCATGGCTACTAGGTGGATGGGGGGTGGAAAGTGGCGGCGGTGGTGGACAGGCGGAGGAAAATTTGGATGGTAGGGTTTCGGTGCCGCTGGTTGATTTAAATAGCCGGGCTAGGCACTACATGGCCCGCCGGAGCGGCGCCACATGGCGACATCATTCCGACGAAGGAGACGAGCTTCGGACCGCCAGTTTTCTGGGCATTTCCACGTGGGACCCCGTCGTCAGTCCGACGTGGCGGGCGTGCCGGCCGCCCTCATATCTGCCATATATTTAGGTTGGATATGAGGGGGTGTCGGTCAGCCTGGGCGTTTGAGACACGTTTGAGACGCTCGTCTGTGTCTGATTTTCGTGACCGGGCGTGTCGTCCGGGCATTTGAGGCCGGTTTGGTGTGCCCGCCGTAGATGCTCTTAGCTGGGCAACTCGCGTGAAGATTTGTGGACTAAAAGGCTTTTCGTTTGTGAATTTGAAGTTCCAATTTTCTAATGGGTTCAAGCACACGATGACCAACATACAAGTACATGGCAGCAAAAAATCGTTGGGTTCACTGCTCCGCCCTGCGACAAACCTATAACTAATGAAGTTATTGAAGTTACATCATACTCATTGTTCTTTCAAATAGCGTCAGAAGCAATGTGAAGTTCAAAAGAAGTACTAGTACAACACAGCAACATTGCTAAAGTTCCACGACACCAACTACACGAACTTCAGTGCGACAGCCAACAGAAGGTTCATTACTTTTACAAGAACAAGAACGTAAATTAATCTTCATCTTCTTAGCACAAAGAAAGAGCGAGTGAGTCTTCCCCACTTCTTTGTCTTCACTAGCCCTCTTCTTATCTGTTTGCTCTTCATTGTTAACTTCTTAAGTTGACAGCTCAACTGCGAAAATAGTGTAGTATCTAGTGATGCATTTGTTGAAAAAAAGCAGGAACTGGTCATAAGACTAGTAAGAAACATGTACACTCGAGTATCAGCTTCACGAAAGAGAATATCTGTACATAATTTATGTATTGTAGTAGGAAGAAGTACGTACCGTTTGCTTTTGCCACCATGGCTGAACTTCTCATAGACCTTTTCAACCAACTGCTCAATGGTATTGCTATCCTAAAAAAATTTTAAACAGAGGGATCTTATCAAAAAAGAGGCATGGAATTAATTATTTATTTGCATATTAAAAAGAATGTAAAGAACCATTGTGTACCAACACCTGAAGAAAACATTTTTTTTACCATTTCCAGAAATTCTAACACAAGATCTTTAACATTATCAGAAATTGTAAAACAAGACACATGCGAAAATTGTATAAACTAATCTTTTAATAGCGGGCTATGACGTTCTATGTTTGACGCTAAATTTGCGCTACAACATGCGAAATCATACACGATGCATTTAGGGTGATGCCTCTCCAAACGACATAGCTACGCCATAGTGTCCGGATATCACAGTATATAAAATTATAATTGAGATGGAAAAAATATACCAAAGAGAGGACACTATTGCTCTTAGGCATGCACAAGTTTACCTCAAGCCCTCAAGCTCACAAGGTGTCACGCTTTTGTCCAATGTATTCCCTCCGTTTCTAATATAAGCCCTTTTATAGATTGCAATACGGACTATATAGACATATTTTAGAATGTAGATTCAACTATTTTTGCTTCGTATGTAGTTCATATTGAAATCCCTAAAAGCTTCATATTTAGGAACGTAGGGAGTTTGAGTTTCAGATTGACCGAACAGAGGGTTTCATTTTCATAATTGGGAAAGTACTTACTTCTCCATCTCTAAGCCATCTTTTCAGCCGTACCAGCAGTGTATCAGCAGAGGCAGCCTCCCTCATAGTTTTGTCAGTAGCTAGGTGTATGCCAACGACCTTACCCATTTCATTAAACAATGGGGAACCTGATATACCTGCTGTGGTGCTACAACTATTTATAAGGTTCAGCTTGTACTTCGTCTCATGAAATGGTTCATCTCTGCAATCAAAAGAAACGAATGTAATTTTCCTACAGTCTCACTATGTGATGATAACCAACTGGTCATCGGATGTCATAAGTGTACTTACACTATTTCTCCTGGAAGGATTGTTGGTTCTTTCACCAATACCAGGTCCTCCAGTGGTTGATCGACTTGTACTTTTGGGCAGCTGAACCCAAGTACTGCAACCAGGTCAAAACGCGATGGTTCTTCCGATTTGGGACAGAACATGGGAAGTTCTTGTAATACGGGAACATTCTTGACCAAAAATAATAAAAGGTCAAGATCTGAATCTCGGTAGTGAATCATGTCAATGGGATAGTCTTTTGTTCCATTGTACAATCTAATTGTTGCATCTTTTGGATTGCGACCCAGATTATGGTTGCACGTGACAAAAAAACTCCTCTCTGCACGTGAAAGCACCACGAGAGCATTGCTAGTGTATATAGCTTCCTTCTTTTTCTTAGTCCCCCTTGTCTGGATAATCCTCACCACACTACGAAACCATGGGCGTACTGCGTTGACCAGCTTTTGGTATTCATCTTCTGTCAAGCAAGAACGAGTACCTACATATGATGTGAAAAAAGTATATATAATCTCTTAAGCTAATGAGCTAAGTAGTGCAAGTTGTATCATAACTACTGGCAAACCCAGCAAAAAAAAAGGCAAAAAAAAAAATAGGCCAGCAAATATTTTTTGGATCAAGTCAAACATGGAGTCGTGGTAATCCTACGCCCACACCTAATAGTACCGGGGGCGTATCAAAAAAATTGCGGGCTCTCTACAAAATACGGAATCAGTCCCCGTTTCTGCTAGACCTAGTAATACGAAGTTGCATGTAATATTGTAAAATCTTCTTTTTTGCGGGCTAATATTGTAAAATCATTGAGAATTAATCTCAAGAAAATCCAGTCTTCCGTCCATACATGGAACAGAGAAATGTTTTCCGGCATTCTACACCACACAAATCGAAACAGAGAAGAAAGAACATGCAAGCAATTTGACCAGAAAAACAAGAAAGTCCGATTTGCAAGGATATACAGACCACCTAAAAACAACACTTTTCCCACATCGTTCACCAATGAACACCTACTATTACCTCCGAAAACACATCTGTTGAGATTATATACGTACCGGCCGACGAACTACCGGCTGCTGTTCCACTTGAACCCGCGGCAACTGCACCTCCACCATTGTCCTCCATTTTTCTTCTTCTCTAGATTTGAACACCAGTGCGGGGAGAAAGGAGGGCAGCTAGGGACTGAAGTATAGTGATGCACCGGACAGCGTCCTTCACCGGAAGAGAAGTTAATATTACATTTACTGATGGTTTCCCATTTGGGAAAAGTCCAGCTACTGCTTCTGGCTATCTGCGCTTATAATGCATCCAAATATCGCAAGGGCATTGAAGGGCGGTAGGTCTTGCATATTCACTCTATTTTTTACAAGCCAAGCTTTTATCTATTTGATGAAAGCCGGATATTATTCGTGGACTATGAACGGACACATTTAGTCGTTTGGTGTTGAGCCCCTTATCATTCCTATAAGGACGTGCATGTAACAATCTTCTCTTCTCATGCCCCCCCAAAAAAAAATTCTTCTCTTGTCAGGCTATAATGATTATCTATTAGTATCATCACTAAAAATTAATGTTTAATTAAATAAAAGCGTACATGCAACCGCAAAAAATGAAATAATGTCCATGAGATGAGGAATACATATGCTACAATTACTCCTAGAAAGGATGTTGGAGTACCCACCTCCTGGGGTGCTTCATGGGTGAGAGTGCACTCTGCGCCATCTCTTTCCTGGTGGCGTGCTGCATGGGCCTCTCAGGGGCTCTCCACGCCATCCTACCTGCACGGCCGGCGCGCGCCCGCCACGGGGGTCCACAACAGGTGGATCACCAGCACACGCGGGGTCACCGTCTTGTGGTGTTCTTGGTCGCGTGCGACGGCTTAGCCGAACCAGCCTGTTGACGTCCTTCGTCACGTGTCGGCTAGTTTGTTCACGCCAGGCGGGCGGATTGCTCCCTGTGCTCTATCGTCCGATTTGCTCGAATGGTGTGCACCAGGGCGGCCTGCCCCGGGGGTGCATGACGGGCGGACTGAGGGTGCCACCGTCATGTGGTGATTTTGGTCACACCTGCGTCTGAGGTCTCGCGCGATGGCCCATGGATGCCTGGCCAACACGAGTCCTCCTATTAGCCTCGTTCACCTCCCACGAACTCCGTCGCTTGCGCAAGATGGCCACGTGCCCGCAACCGGGTAGGTATGTGTCGTTCGCGAGAGTTGTGCACGCGCATCATTCACACCCTGCTTCATGGCTCAACGTCCCTGTCGGTCGCAACACGTTGGGTTGTTTCTTCACTCGGCCCGGGTAGGCGACGTGGCAGCACACTCGGTTTCTGGTAGGTTATTTTGTTCGCACGAGACTGCTTGGAGTGTGAGCGTTATCACGTTTTGGTCCTCTGCTCGCGCGAGCCGGTTGTTTCATAGGTATTTCGGTATTTTACTCAGGAAGTAGAGTTTTCTCGAGGGTATCACTAAAAAAACATTTTCGTAATGATACACATTTGTCATAGTATGTCACGTTTTCTGTCACGTATATACATCCGTGACGATTTTATAACAAACTCAAGATGGTCATACATGTGTGCTATCACGGAAGTGATCCATGACAATAATCCATTCTCACTGAGGTTTTCACTTCCGTGATGATAAATGACGCGTTATTGAAGTGTTTTCATCAAGGGTAACCAACACGTGGCAGCCATCATAACAGGACGCTATTAAGCCATTGAGCGGGGGTTTTGGACCCAATACCCGTTAACAACTCCGACCAATGATGATTTTCCACGTGTCGAATTCTCATTCGCCAACGGAACCACACATCAACTCTGCGTTGCAACAGGTGCCGCCCATCCAATGGATGATATGCGCCATTGAAACGACGACACGTGGTAGGGCCCAATGGTAGCCTCATTAGTTACAAAGGATGGCCCAATAATGGCATGTCTGCACATTGCCCGTTTACGGCCACAACCCATAACACTACTAGGGAAAACCCTACTAGAGAAAACCCTAGTAGTAGCGTAGGTTTAACGCTTAGCAATAGCGCGGGTGCTTTCGCTACTGCTATGATGCTACAACTAACGTTTAGTAGTAGCGTAGTGGCCCATCGCTACTGCTATCCATGATTAGCAGTAGCGTGGCATAACCTCCCTACTGCTAAAAGCTGCAATGCCCCTCTTTAACACGCTCTACTGATAAGGCAGCGCTGCTTCTTCACACATATCCCATGTTACTGTTATTGTTTTATGTATTTTTTCTGCATCATATTTACTCTATTTTTGTATAGGTTTTATAAAATAGTCTCTATCATATCATAAACACAATATCTCGTCATATCATACAGATACAAATAGTCTCATCAAATCATGTCATCATCATCCAACACAAGTGATGTCTCCCATCATCATCGATTTGGAAATAGCAATACAAGTTATGATATGTCTCGAATATACACATGTTTCATCATCCGTCTATATCATGATATATAGGAGAAGAGCTATGACTATGAGCAAGAGCAGAATTATGCAGTACATGAGGCGCCGGTATTCCTCTTTCGCGCTAGCTTGAACCTCAAGTAACTAGCTTCCGCTTCTTGTCTTCTATTGAACCCTTTCTGGCTACCACACGAGAACCCTGACACTCTAGCCACTCGTTGTAAACTCCCATTACCCTTCCTATGTACACGACATAGCACTTCTTTACCATCCATGACCTATGTACCTGTTAGAGATGTGTGCATCTTCATCAAGAGAATTCAACGATATTATGCAACATAATATACTTGAGCAACACAAAGAGAAAGAGTTAGCAAAAATACGCAACATATAGTAAACATAATCAACGCAAGTTCATCGTACCCAAACTAATTAACTAGATGTACACAGGTTCATCGTACCCCAACTAATTAACTACCGTTACAAAAGTTTAACGGTACCATTTATAGAAAGTACTAATTCAACCGACACAACATTATCACACGCGCGTTTACATAAAATACTAATTCAATTGTGACGCTCGGGTAATTAAGCTACAGTAATTCCCTGCTAATGATGCTACGTCACCACGATTACTGTTGTTAATCTCATGATGATACGAAACCGATTCAAATTCAGATCCAAAAATTCAAAATCAAGTCAGGCGGTAAAGTTTTCAAATATTAAAACTAAAATGTTTTGGATGTGCCAAATAATTCATAAGTAAATATGGTGAAGAAACCACATTGTTATAAAATGCTTAAATGCTTTAAAATAAATAAAACAACAACACAACAATTATTAAAAGCCTCTTATAATTTATAAAATAATAAACTATTTTCTATTGGGTACCCAAATTGTAGTGGCAGTATTATATTTAGTAATGCTAACTTAGAGACTATTTTTTACTTTATGATACTAAACATAAAAGAAACTATAAATGAAAACAGAAAAGAATAAATAAAGGAAAGGAAAAAAACACAAAGCAAACAAAAATAAAAATAAGAGAGAAAGGCCCCTCCCCTCCCCCGGGCCACTTGGGCCAGTTGGCCAGCTGGCCCAGCAGCCCACCATCCCTGGTGACGCCGGCCACGCGTCGGCCATCGCCCGGCCGCCCCCCTTCTTAACCCCGATGCGTCACCAAACCCTAGCGAGGTAATAACACTGGTGGTGCTTGAACTTGCCACGGATGTTCACTTTAGTGCTTGAACTTGAAAAATATACCGAACTGGTTTTAAAACTTACGCGAGCATGCAAATACGGTGCTAATGGCATTCATATACGTAAATTGTGCTGACATGGCACTGTATTTGGTTGATGTGGCATAGGATCCACTTGTAGCGATGAAATAGGATTTTAGTTGAATATTATGTCTCTATGACTAGAGGGCCCGTCTGTCAGTACAGAAGAGAACCGAAATGAAAAATACCGCGAACACATGAACTGAAGCGTGCGGTGGCCATGTGCCAGCCACTCCACCCGATTACGTGATGTCTACAATTTTGCCCCTCAGCCTTAATGTAGCCAAAGTTTGCCCCTCAACTTCAATGCTTGTGCTACTTAAGTGAGCTGCAATCAGTACGGCCCGTTTAGCACATATTATTTTTGAAAAAATAATCACACTAATACACATGCTACCACTCTGCATTTTGCACACGTTAACGTCTGTAGATTATAATCGTAATAATAAAGTTTGATTCAAATATTTGTGTGGTATTAATAGTTACCTCGTGGTATACAAATATTTATGTACATATACAATTTAAAAAAATTATAAACCAAACCTCATGACATATCACGGGTTATAAATATTTGTGTTACATAAATAATAACCTCGTGGTACACAAATATTCGTGTGCACACAAAATAAATATATAGATGTATGCAATAAACTAACTTACTAAAAATGATCCCGTAAGTTTAAGAAATATTAATATATTATTTATAAAATACTATTTTAAATATAGTGAATACAAACATTTTTGTACATGGATGGCTTATATTTAATTTGAAGGAATTTAAGGATAAGAACATTTACTAAATACTTACAAATATTCACTGGTGTATAATTTCGCTCATGGCTTATATTATTAATTTTTATATAATATAAAAATAATCCACGAGTAAATATTCATATATACATTTTAAATTTTAAATTATGAATAATATTTAATTATAGAAACCTTTTCTTAAACAACATACTTATGAAATATAAAAATGTTTGTATAGTTACTCAAATGTTGAATGATTAAAATAATATTTATGAAGTATAATTTAAAAACTATTTGTAGTATATTATATTATACAAACATTGTTATAATTCATATCTATTACTTCAATTGTGTTAAAGTTTCTTAAATGATACATGAATATTCTAAATGGTATATGAACATTTTTTAAAATTTAGTTATTTTAGTTATATGTATAATATTTATAACTATTAATACCACACAAATAACTGACCTTTAGTTGTATTGCTGTGATTTATATTTTACAGACTTTTTTCCAGTTTTTTTAAATGAACAATGTGCTAAATAGACCGCAATTGCTCCAACCAATTTAAATAGCACAAACTTTTAATTCCACTGTACATTAAATATGAGGGGGCAATGTATGGATATTATTCTATCTGGTGTAGTGGCTAGCATAGCTTGCACGCACTCTTCAGTTCGCAGGTTTGAACCCTGTTGTTCACAATTTTTTATTTTAGTTTTCTTCTGCCCTGACATACAGGGCCCACTTGTCAGTCATAGAGACATAGTATATATCCAACTAAAATCATGTTTCGTCTCTACAAGTGGACCCATGCCACGTCAGCAAAATAGAATGTCATGTCAGCACACTTTACATCCACGAATAGGATTAGCACCGTATTTGCACGTTTATGACAAGTTTTATAACCAGTTCGGTGTATTTTTCACATCCATGACAAGTTGAAGCACCACTGATGTTATTACCACAACCCTAGCCCCTCGCATATCTCCCCCTCGCGCCCCCTCCTCCCTCTGCGCTTGCCGACATAGTGGCACCCCGACTCGTCCGCCTCTGCCCTGCCAACCTCGTTGTCAACCGCGGCCACCGTCGTCTCCGGCGTGCGGGAGCACGTCCGGGAGGTTCGCCGCGGCCGGATCCGTCCGTTCCTCGAGCCCTTCTCCGCCGTGGACGTCACCAACTCGTCGTCGTTGCCACTGCTCCAGGCCGCCTCCGACCTTCTAACCTTGTCCACGAGAACCGGGGTGAGCTTCTCCCTCGGGTCCCCCTTTTAGCCCTTCGATTTGGACGCCGTAGGCCGCCATCTCCGTCGAGCTCGAACCCCCGCATACGCGTACATGCGTGCGCTTGCTGCCGCATGTTACTGCTTTTGCTGTCGCTGATGCCCGTGCTGCCTGTTGTCGCTGCTGTTGTCCCGTGCTCGACCGCCCTGCCTGTGCGTGCCTGCTGCTCAAGCTGCTGCCGCTGTGTGCTGCTGCTTGCTCCTGCCGTTGCTTGCTACTTTGCTTTGCTGCTGTGTTGTTTGCTGCCGCATCGTACTGTTGCTAGTTGATGTCGGGTACTGCCGCTGCCGCTTGCCGCCGCCGCCGGCTGCTGCTCGTCGTGCAGCCGCCCCGCTAGCCCCACCCGCGCACGGCGCCTGTCCACGCGCCCCCGCTCGTCGCTGCGTACTGCCTGCTGCTGCGTATGCGCTACGCGCGTGGCCGTGCCGCTACTACTGCTTTGCGCCGCTGCTGCGTTGCCTGGATAGATCTACCCGTTGTGGATTGGAGATTTGAAAAGGATATTAAAAGAAAACAATTACCGTTGCTAGCTACCGTAGCTATATGGCTAGCTTTAGGTGTTTTACACCGACTAACCCCTAGACAGCCCCTAAACCACGGTTAAATAACTGTTGGCAAGGCTAAGATAAATATGAGTTGAAAGTACACTTGACAAACTTCATTTTACCCCACTGGACCAAATCCATTTGATGCGCGGATTAAATTCTATAAAATTCACAAAATGCTATCTTCTGTAGACGGAAAACCGTTTTAACCTCTAGCATTGTGTGTGCGTGTGTGTTCTGTGTGTGGCCGGCTATGTTCAATTAGTTTAGGCTAAATCTAAATTTAGATTAATAATTATTAGGTTAACTGTTAGCCAATTACAGTGCCCCCACTATTAGTTAATCTAATTTAATTAAAGTCTAGTTTAACCATAGACAATGACATATGGGACCTGCCTAGACTATTCATCATTTGGCTATTCAATCTTTGACTAAGTCAACCCATCTCACTGGCACACTGGCATTTTCATAGGCTAGAGTAACATTAGGTGACAAAAGTATTTACTGTTATAATTTCGAATTAAATTAAATCCAATAGTTTCGAGAAAATATTTAAAACTTTAGAAAATCATATAAAATAATTCGTAACTCCGATGAAAATACTTTGTACATGAAAGTTGCTCATAAAGACAAGATGAATCCGAATACGCAGTTTGTTTTGTCAGACACATGTCCACAGCATAGCGAACCCGCAACCTTCCCCATCCGTTTCATCTGTTCGAAAATACCAAATTTCGGGAAAACATTTCCGGATGTTTCCCCCTTCTCCGGTATCACCTAGTATCGCATTAGGTCACCCCTAGCACTTCGTCTTGCCATGTTATGCTTTATGATGCTTTGATTGCTCTGTTATTTATAGCAAATATGCCCGTGCGTTGCAACGGGAGAAAAACAATTAGATTATATAGATATAATAGAGATAAAAAGATCTGAATCAAATGCCAGGATGAGATAAGGATTTTCAGTATGTCATTTCACAAACTATGTCTGAGTGATGTTATGATGAAAATGTGATGGTCTCATCACAACTTAATTTCCTAAGGTGACACAACGAAATATTTTTTTGGTTGAGCAAACTACATTGTTGGACCCCTGCCTTAGTTAGACTGATGCATGATGTGTCTCACATTGACCTAGCGTAGCAATGTTTTCCAGAACCAGTAGAACTTTGGTACGAGAATAGTTGTGTACGGAGGCAAAACAGACATTTAGTCATTTCCATATAGTTTACAAAAACTAACCCATAGCAAGATGTGTCAACTTTTTTGGGCTCGGTACATTATTTTCAAATTCCCGAATATGTGTTGAATACACGATTATATTTTTAGAAATCATGAACATTTTTTATTTCATTGTTTTTTAAATCGTGATTTATTTATAATATGCAAACAATATTTTTAATCATGAACATTTTATGATCCCCTAATAAAACCTCTACAGATACCCTAATAAAACCTCTACCTAAGTGTTGGTTTGTTTTGTTCGTTACTTAAGAATCAGTTTTAATTTTTGTGAACATTTTCTAAAATTTCATGGACATTGTTTTCAAATTCCCAAATATGTTTTGAATACACGATCATATTTTATAAACCATGAATTTTTATTTTATTGTTTTTTAAATCACGATTTTTTTAAATATGCAAACAGTTTTGTTTTTAAATCACGAACTTTTTATGATTTCTCAAATGTTTTTTGAATTCACAAACATTTTATGATGTATCTATATATTTCCTCAGTACTCGCAACTTCTTTGAACTTTGTTTTTTGGAAATCCCAGAGTAATTTAAAGAAAGAAAAACAGAAAAAAATGAGAAAGGAAAAAAGCAAAAGAAAAACAGGGGCGTCACTACGGGCCGGCCCATTACGGCCTGCTATATATATTGCAGAAAAGGGAAGAAAAAGGGTATACGACCAGGGATCGTAGCGATGTTTTCCAGAACCAGTAGAAGTTTGGTACGAGAATAGTTGTGTACGGAGGCAAAACAGACATTTAGTTATTTCCATATAGTTTACAAAAACTAACCCATAGCAAGATGTGTCAACCTTTTTGGGCTCGGTACATTGTTTTCAAATTCCTGAATATGTGTTGAATACACGATTATATTTTTAGAAATCATGAACATTTTTTATTTCATTGTTTTTTTAATCATGATTTATTTATAATATGCAACCAGTTTTTTAATCATGAATATTTTATGATCCCCTAATAAAACATCTACAGATCCCCTAATAAAACCTCTACCTAAGTGATGGTTTGTTTTGTTCGTTACTTAAGAATCAGTTTTAATTTTTGTGAACATTTTCTAAAATTTCATGGACATTGTTTTCAAATTCCCAAATATGTTTTGAATACATGATCATATTTTATAAACCATGAATTTTTATTTTATTGTTTTTTAAATCACGATTTTTTTAAATATGCAAACAGTTTTGTTTTTAAATCACGAACTTTTTATGGTTTCTCAAATGTTTTTTGAATTCACAAACATTTTATGATGTATCTATATATTTTCTCAGTACTCGCAACTTCTTTGAAATTTGTTTTTTTGGAAATCCCAGGGTAATTTAAAGAAAGAAAAACAGAAAAAAATGAGAAAGGAAAAAAGCAAAAGAAAAACAGGGGCGTCACTACGGGCCGGCCCATTACGGCCTGCTATATATATTGCAGAAAAGGGAAGAAAAAGGGTATACGACCAGGGATCGAACCCTGGTCTCCCGTGCGGGCGGCTTTGGCTATAGCCACTGCGTTGGCTTCCTGCGAGTGTTATATAATTGTATTGACTGTCCTATAAGAACTAAATTGGTCGGTGATTTTTTTTAAACGAATCGTTTTCTTTACTTACCGGTGGCATGGTGGGTAAATAGGGACAACTTCAGAGGCAATTTATATGACGGACGACCAGAAACCCAATTCTCTTTATTATTAGGTAAAGATTGTGTTCCCCCTCAGCTAATTCTTTTCGGTAGACCTCGAGACCGCTGCAGATATCCCTGTGATCGACTACATGGACGACGACCCTCCTTGCCAGAGCAACCAGGCAGTACCCCCCCTCTTGATCATCAGATATCGCCTATTCCTTCACTCTACTTCTTGCATTAGAGTAGTGTAGCATGTTACTGGTTTCAGTTAATCCTATTCTGTTGTATAGCCTGTCATTGTTGCTACAGTTGTTGATACCTTACCTACAATCCTAAATGCTTAGTATAGGATGCTAGTTTATCATCAGTGGCCCTACATTCTTGTCCGTCTGCCTTGCTATACTATCGGGCCGTGATCACTCGGAAGGTGATCACGGGTATATACTTACATACATACATACTACACAGATGGTGACTAAAGTCGGGTCGGCTCGTAGAGTACCCGTAAGTGATTCCGATGTGGGGGCTGGAAGGACAGATGGCTCCATCCCGGTAGAGGTGGGCCTGGGTTCCCGACGGCCCCCAACTGTTACTTTGTGGCGGAGCGGCAGGGCAGGTTGAGACCACCTAGGCAAAAGGTGGGCCTGACCCTGCTCGAAGTCGACGTTTACTTTAAAATAATACGCTTAACGAGATCTTGGTATTTGATCCGAGTCTGGCCACTGGCCTATACGCACTAACCAACTACGCGGGAACAGTTATGGGCACTCGATGTCGTGGTATCAGCCAAAGTCTTCTTGACGTCAGCGACTGAGCGGCGCGCGTCGGGTTTTGACCGCGTAACGCAACTTCCTTTGTAATGGAGGTTGCTAGGTCTGCTCATCGGCCGCGTTCGCAACGTGCAGGTGTGCAATAGGCGATGGGCCCAGACCCCTGTGCGCATAGGATTTAGACCGGCGTGCTGACCTCTCTGTTGTGCCAGGTGGGTCTGCGACGTGTTGATCTTCCGAGGCCGGGCATGACCCAGGAAAGTGTGTCCGACCAAAGGGGATCGAGCGTGTTGGGTTATGTGGTGCACCCCTGTAGGGATGTTTATCTATTCGAATAGCCGTGTCCCTCGGTAAAAGGACGACCCAGAGTTGTGCCATGACCTTATAACAACTAGAACCGAATACTTAATAAAACACACCCAAACAAGTTCCAGAGGCAACCCGGTGATCGCTTTTCCACAGGGCGACGAGGGGAGGATCGCCGGGTAGGATTATGCTATGCTATGCTACTTGGAGGACTTCAATCTACTCTCTTCTACATGCTGCAAGACGGAGGCTGCCAGAAGCGTAGTCTTCGATAGGACTAACTATCCCCCTCTTATTCTGGCATTCTGCAATTCAGTCCACCGATATTGCCTCTTTACACATATACCCATGCATATGAAGGAAATATGCCCTAGAGGCAATAATAAAGTTATTATTTATTTCCTTATTTCATGATAATTGTTTATTATTCATGCTAGAATTGTATTAATCGGAAACATGATACATGTGTGAATACATAGACAAACAGAGTGTTTCTAGTATGCCTCTACTTGACTAGCTCGTTAATCAAAGATGGTTATGTTTCCTAGCCATAGACATGAGTTGTCATTTGATTAACGGGATCACATCATTAGGAGAATGATGTGATTGACATGACCCATTCAATTAGCTTAGCACCCGATCGTTTAGTATGTTGCTATTGCTTTCTTCATGACTTATACATGTTCCTATGACTATGAGATTATGCAACTCCCGTTTACCGGAGGAACACTTTGTGTGCTACCAAACGTCACAACGTAACTGGGTGATTATAAAGGTGCTCTACAGGTGTCTCCGAAGGTACTTGTTGGGTTGGCGTATTTCGAGATTATGATTTGTCACTCTGAATGTCGGAGAGGTATCTCTGGGCCCTCTCGGTAATGCACATCACATAAGCCTTGCAAGCAATGCAACTAATGAGTTAGTTGCGAGATGATGTACTGTGGAACGAGTAAAGAGACTTGCCGGTAACGAGATTGAACTAGGTATTGGATACCGACGATTGAATCTCGGGCAAGTAACATACCGATGACAAAGGGAACAACGTATGTTGTTATGCGGTCTGACCGATAAAGATCTTCGTAGAATATGTAGGAACCAATACGAGCATCCAGGTTCCGCTATTGGTTATTGACCGGAGACGTGTCTCGGTCATGTCTACATTATTCTCGAACCGTAGGGTCCGCACGCTTAAGGTTTCGATGACAGTTATATTATGAGTTTATGATTTTTGATGTACCGAAGGAGTTCGGAGTCCCGGATGAGATCGGGGACATGACGAGGAGTCTCGAAATGGTCGAGACGTAAAGATCGATATATTGGACGACTATATTCGGACATCGGAAAGGTTCCGAGTGGTTCGGGTATTTTTCGGAGTACCGGAGAGTTACGGGAATACGGGGAGAAGTATTGGGCCTTATTGGGCCATACGGGAAAGAGAGAGGGGCTGCCTAGGGCAGGCCGCGCGCCCCCAAGGCCTAGTCCGAATTGGACTAGGGGGAGGGGCTGCGCCCCCTCCTTCCTTCCCTTCTCCCTCCCCCTTCCTTGTCTCCTACTCCTAATACTTGGAAGGATTCCTAGTTGGACTAGGAAAGGGGGAATCCTACTCCCGGTGGGAGTAGGACTCCCCTGGGACGCTCCATAGAGAGGGCCGGCCCTCCCCTCCTCCACTCCTTTATATACGGGGGCAGGGGGCACCCCATACACACAAGTTGATCTTCGTGATCGTTCCTTAGCCGTGTGCGGTGCCCCCCTCCACGATATTACACCTCGGTTATATTGTAGCGGTGCTTAGGCGAAGCCCTGCGACGGTTGAACATCAAGATCGTCACCACGCTGTTGTGCTGACGGAACTCCTCCCCGAAGCTTTGCTGGATCGGAGCCCGGGGTGCGTCATCGAGCTGTACGTCTGTCAAGAACTCGGAGGTGCCGGAGTAATGGTGCTTGGATCGGTTGGACCGGGAAGATGTACGACTACTTCCTCTACGTTGCGTCAATGCTTCCGCTTTGGTCTACGAGGGTACGTAGACAACACTCTCCCCTCTCGTTGCTATGCATCACCATGATCTTGCGTGTGCGTAGGAATTTTTTTTGAAATTACTACGTTCCCCAACAGTGGTATCCGAGCCTAGGTTTTATGTGTTGATGTTATATGCACGAGTAGAACACAAGTGAGTTGTGGGCGATATAAGTCATACTGCTTACCAGCATGTCATACTTTGGTTTGGTGGTATTGTTGGATGAAGCGGCCCGGACCGACATTACGCGTACGCTTACACGAGACTGGTTCTACCGCCGTGCTTTGCACACAGGTGGCTGGCGGGTGTCAGTTTCTCCAACTTTAGTTGAACCGAGTGTGGCTACGCCCGGTCCTTGCGAAGGTTAAAACAACACCAACTTGACAAACTATCGTTGTGGTTTTGATGCGTAGGTAAGAACGGTTCTTGCTCAGCCCGTAGCAGCCACGTAAAACTTGCAACAACAAAGTAGAGGACGTCTAACTTGTTTTTGCAGGGCATGTTGTGATGTGATATGGTCAAGACGTGATGAGATATAAGTTGTTGTATAAGATGATCATGTTTTGTTGAAGTTATCGGCAACTGGCAAAAGCCTTATGGTTGTCTCTCTATTGCATAAGATGCAAGCGCCAAATAATTGCTTTACTTTATCGCTATGCGATAGCAATAGTTGCAAGAGCAATTGTTGGTGAGACGACCATGTGACGACACATTGATATAGATCAAGATGATGGAGATCATGGTGTCATGCCGGTGACGATGGAAATCATGACGATGCTTTGGAGATGGAGATCAAAGGCACAAGATGATGATGGCCATATCATGTCACATATTTTGATTGCATGTGATGTTTATCTTTTATACATCTTATTTTGCTTAGTTCGACGGTAGCTTTATAAGATGATCTCTCACTAAATTTCAAGATAAAAGTGTTCTCCCTGAGTATGCACCGTTGCCAAAGTTCGTCGTGCCTAGACACCACGTGATGATCGGGTGTGATAAGCTCTACGTCCATCTACAACGGGTGCAAGCCAGTTTTGCACACGCAGAATACTCGGGTTAAACTTGACGAGCCTAGCATATGCAGATATGGCCTCGGAACACGGAGACCGAAAGGTCGAGCGTGAATCATATAGTAGATATGATCAACATAGTGATGTTCACCATTGAAAGCTACTCCATTTCACGTGATGATCGGTTATGGTTTAGTTGATTTGGATCACGTGATCACTTAGAGGATTAGAGGGATGTCTATCTAAGTGGGAGTTCTTAAGTAATATGATTAATTGAACTTTAATTTATCATGGACTTAGTCCTGGTGGTATTAGCATATCTATGTTGTAGACCAATAGCTCGCGTTGTTGCTTTTATATGTTTATTTTGATATGTTCCTAGAGAAAATTGTGTTGAAAGATGTTAGTAGCAATGATGCGGATTGGATCCGTGATCTGAGGTTTATCTTCATTGCTGCACAGAAGAATTATGTCCTGGATGCACCGCTAGGTGACAGACCTAGTGCAAGAGCAGATGCAGACGTTATGAACGTTTGGCTAGCTCAATATGATAACTACTTGATAGTTTAAGTGCACCATGCTTAACGGCTTAGAATCGGGACTTCAAAGACATTTTGAACGTCATGGACCATATGAGATATTCCAGGAGTTGAAGTTAATATTTCAAGCAAATACCCGAGTTGAGAGATATGAAGTCTCCAACAAGTTCTATAGCTAAAAGATGGAGGAGAATCGCTCAACTAGTGAGCATGTGCTCAGATTGTCTAGGTACTACAATCGCTTGAATCAAGTGGGAGTTAATCTTCCAGATAAGATAGTGATTGACAGAATTTTCTAGTCACCATCACCAAGTTCGTAGAACTTCGTGATGAACTATAGTATGCAAGGGATGATGAAAATGATTCCCGAGTTTTTCATGATGATGAAATCAATGAAGGTAGAAATCAAGAAAGAACATCAAGTGTTGATGGATAACAAGACCACTAGTTTCAAGAAAAGGGCAAAGGGATAGAAGTGAACTTCAAGAAGAACGGCAAGCAAGTTGCTGCTCAAGTGAAGAAGCCCAAGTCTGGACCTAAGCCTGAGACTAAGTGCTTCTACTGCAAAGGGACTGGTCACTGGAAGCAGAACTACCCCAAGTATTTGGCGGATAAGAAGGATGGCAAAGTGAACAAAGGTATATTTGATATACATGTTATTGATGTGTACTTTACTAGTGTTTATAGCAACCCCTCGGTATTTGGTACTGGTTCAGTTGCTAAGAGTAGTAACTCGAAACGGGAGTTGCAGAATAAACAGAAACTAGTTAAGGGTGAAGTGACGATGTGTGTTGAAAGTAGTTTCAAGATTGATATGATCATCATCGCACACTCCCTATACTTTCGGGATTAGTGTTGAACCTAAATAAATGTTATTTGGTGTTTGCGTTGAGCATGAATATGATTTGATCGTGTTTATTGCAATACGGTTATTCATTTAAGTAAGAGAATAAACTGTTGTTTGGTTTACATGAATAAAACCTTATATGGTTACACACCCAATGAAAATGGTTCATTGGATCTCGATCGTAGTGATACACATATTCATAATATTGAAACCAAAACATGCAAAGTTAATAATGATAGTGCAACTTATTTGTGGCACTACCGTTTAGGTCATATTGGTGTAAAGCGCATGAAGAAACTCCATGCTGATGGGATTTTGGAATCACTTGATTATGAATCACTTGATGCTTGCGAACCATGCCTCATGGGCAAGATGACTAAGACTCCATTCTCCGGAATAGTGGAGCGAGCAACTGACTTATTGGAAATAATACATACTGATGTATGCGATCCGATGAGTGTTAAGGCTCGCAGCGGGTATCGTTATTTTCTGACCTTCACAGATGATTTAAGCAGATATGGGTATATCTACTTGATGAAACATAAGTCTGAAACATTTGAAAAGTTCAAAGCATTTCAGAGTGAAGTGGAAAATCATCGTGACAAGAAAATAAGGTTTCTACGATCTGATCGCGGAGACAAATATTTGAGTTACGAGTTTGGTCTTCAATTAAAACAATGTGGAATAGTTTCACAAATTCATGCCACCTGGAACACCACATCATAATGGTGTGTCCGAACGTCATAACCGTACTTTATTGGATATAGTATAATCTATGATGTTTCTTACCGATTTACCAATATCGTTTTGGGATCATGCATTAGAGACAGCTGCATTCATGTTAAATAGGGCACCATCTTAATCCGTTGAGACGACACTATATGAACTGTGGTTTAGCAAGAAACCAAAGTTGTTGTTTCTTAAAGTTTGGGGTTGTGATGCTTATGTGAAAAAGTTTCATCCTGATAAGCTCAAACCCAAATCGAAGAAATGCGTCCTCATAGGATACCCAAAGGAGACTGCTGGGTACATGTAACACCCCAGTATCATGCTACAGTAATCTCATGCCTGATGATGCCTTGTCATCATAATGAAGTTGATAATCCTCACTTGTTTCAAACACAGGTTAAATTCTTATTTCTTCAAACTGTCGAGCAAAAATGTTCGATGGGTTGAAAATATTCGCTAACTAATTTTCATGAATGGTTCAACATCATTTGAGATATTTAATTTCCTTTGGAAATTAAATTAGCTCCAAATCAGCTTTTCTTTTACTTTTCCATTTGTGAAAAATTCAAATCAATTCAAACTCCTCCCAAACTTTTTTTGTGGTAGTGCCAAATATTGCAATGTATTTATGTGGCCAAGTTCCACATTTTTACAAAGACCAATTGGCAGCTCAAAATATTGCAAGCAGATTCTACAAACAGAATAAAAATAAAACAAAAAGAGAAAGGCCAATACCCCCTTTCCCCAACGGGCCTCAACCCCGCCGGCCCAGTCGGCCACCCCCCCACAGGCCGGCCCACCCGTCGCCCCTTATCCCCCCACCCGACAGAAACCCTAACCACTATCCCCACTCCCCCCACGAATCCCACTCTCTCCCTCGTCCCCCCCCCCCACTCG
>NC_041391.1:268811081-268817904 GCF_002162155.2 Triticum dicoccoides
GCCCGTGTAGCGCCGTCCACGCCCGACGCGAGTGCCTGCGAACCGCGGCCCTTCTCGGCGCCCTCATGGCGCCCCGCGCCACGCGCGCCCCGCAAACCGCGGCTGCCCTTGCGCCACAGCCGCCCCGCCTCGCTCCTCCACCTGCTCGCCCCCCCACGGCGACCACCCTGGCCAGCCACCTCACCGTGCGGCTCCGGCTGCGCCGCCCTGGCCAGCCACCTCGCCGTGCGGCTCCGGCCCGCAGCCGTGGTCGTCGCCCTGGTGGTCACGGGCACGGGTGACCACGCCCGCCCCGTTAACCCGTGCCCAATAAGCCGCCCTGGGCCACTGACGTAGGGGCCCCACACCCCTAAAACGAAAATTTAAAAAGGAAAATGTAACAAATAAAATTATTAATTAGTTATTAAATTAATTAAGTTACTTAATCCTGTTGAAATTAATCTAATTAATTAGTTAATTTAATTAAACTGTAATTAATTAGCCAAACCCCTAATTAAACTAAACAGTGTATGACATGCGGGGCCCACACGTAGTTGACCCAGTCAACTGCACAGTTGACTGCTGATGTCAGCATGATGTCATGCTGACGTCATCATTTACTATTCTGGATAATGTTGAAATAAATAATTAAATTCCAGAAATTAATAAAAACTTTAGAAAATCATAGAAAATAAACCGTAGCTCGGATGAAAATGTTTTCTACATGAAAGTTGCTTAGAAAAATCCAACGAATCCGGTTACGCGGTTCGTTTACTTGTCAGATGCCTCTAACTATCGGAACATGGAACATTCCCCCTCCGGTCATCTGTCTGACACAGGTCCGGAACCGGGAATACATCCCCGGTTGTTTTCCCCCTTCACCTATATCGTGTAGCCATATGTTAGGTCACACTCGGCACAACATATTGCCACGTTATGCTTTGTGATGCTATGTTTGCTGTATATTTACTATTTCTTCCCCCTCTTCTCTCTGGTAGACCCCGAGACGATGCTGCCCCTGTGATCGACTACGTCACCGACGACCCCTCCTTGCCAGAGCAACCGGGCAAGCCCCCCCTTTGATCATCCCGATATCGCCCATTCCATTCTCTCATGCTTGCATTAGATTTTGCTACTGTAATTGTTTGCTCCTATTCTGATGCATAGCCTGCTTTTGTATCTGCTGTTGTACCTTACCTGCTTATCCTAAACTTCTTAGTATAGGTTGGTTAGTGATCCATCAGTGACCCCCACCTTGTCCTTGTTGCCCCTGCTTCATCATAGAAGACCCGATCAACGGGATCGAAGACCAGGCCCCGGCACCGCATATCACTTTCCCCTTAGTTGCTCGACACTACTGGGATACTATCGAGTGTCGAGGGTGAGACCTCTACAGCACTTCTGATGTTAACCCTGTAGTGTAGCTATTCGGTCGTGGTCATCGAGGGTGATTTCCTCTTTAACCACTTCCGATACGACTCTGTCGTGCAACCCCTCAAGTGTGAACCTCGGGGGTGATTCCTCTTACGTTCACCTTGATAATTACATCGAGTGGAATTCATCGGGGGTGATTCCTTGGGTTTTCCCTTTGATGTTTGGACACACGGATACTTGGACTTTACAACTGTTACTTGGAAGGGCGGGTTGACCCTGAGGGGTACCCGCGAGTGATGTGGAGATGGGTTGACCTGGAGGGTTCCCGCGAGATAATTACGAGGTGTGGTCGGGCATTCCTAGCCCTTGCCGCAAGTCCTCGAGACAGGGCAACGGGGTCACATCTTTCATGAGTCATTGATTGTTACCGCATGCTCCTAATCCACTACGATTTGGATATTTGATCCGAGGGGCCTCTGGCCTGATAGCACTAACCATCACGTGGGCATAGTATGGGCGTTCTGCGTCGTATACATCAGCCGAAGCTTAATAGACGTCAGCGACTGAGCGGCGCGCGCCGGGTTGGACTGGTAAGCACCTTCCTTTTTAAAGGAGGTAGCTAGGTCTGCTCACCGGCCGCGTACGCAACGTGCAGGAGTTCCCGGGGAGATGGCCCATGATCCCTGTGGGCATAGGTTTAGTCCGGCGTGCTGACCTCTCTGTTAAGTCTAGGTCGGGTTGCGGCGTATTGTTTGGCCGAGGCCGGGCATGACCCAAGAAAGTGTGTCCGGCCGGAGTTAATCGAGCGTGGTGGGTAAGTTGGTGCACCCCTGCAGGGAAGAAAACATCTATCAATAGCCTGTCCTACGGTAACGGACACTCGGAGTTGTATCCCGATCGATACAACTAGAACTGGATACTTGTGATGAGAATTGGATGGTGATGAGAATTGGATTGTGATGATAATTGGATAGTATGGCTCTGGGATTGCTTTCTCGCAGGGAGTCAAGAAAGGATCTCTGGCCGAGGTTGATAACACTACTACTACTTTACTTTATGCTACTCTACTCCCTCCTGTTTGCTGCAAGATGGTGGTTTCCACAAGATGCTAGTCTTCGATAGGACTAGGCCTTCTCTCTATTCTGGCATTTCTGCAGCCCAGTCCACATATACAACCTTCCTTTGATAATGTTGCATCTGTAGTGTAGATCCTTGCTTGCGAGTACTTTGGATGAGTACTCACGGTTGCTTTGCTCCCTCTTTTCCCCCTTTTCCATTCTTCTCGGATGACGCAACCAGATGACGGAGTCCAGGAGCCAGATGACACCTTTGACGACTGCTACTACCCCGAGGGTGCCTACTACCACGTGACGGAGACCGCCGATGACCAGGAGTAGTTAGGAGGCTCCCAGGCAGGAGGCCTTGCCTTTTCGATCAATGTTGCTTTTGTGCTAGCCTTCTTAAGGCAAACTTGTTTAACTTATGTCTGTACTCAGATATTGTTGCTTCCGCTGACTCGTTTGTATTCAAGCTGATGTATTCGAGCCCTCGAGGCCCCTGGCTTGTAATATAAAGCTTGTATTATTTTAATTTGTATCTAGAGTTGTGTTGTGATATCTTCCCGTGAGTCCTTGATCTTGATCGTACACATTTGCGTGTATGATTAGTGTATGATTGAATCGAGGGCGTCACAAGTTGGTATTAGAGCCGACTACCTGTAGGTAGCCCCCTTTCCAACTCCTTGGCCGAAGTCGAGTCTAGTCAGTACAAAAACCTTTACTAACATGGCTGTGTGTCTTACGGGCCCACGTCGCCATATGGGTGGTATTAGGATCTTTTACTCCTCGTCTATACTCTCGGACTCTGTTCTCTCTTCTATTCGGGTTAAATGAATTTACTAACTACATTAGGTTCTCATAACGACTTTCCCCGGAGAGCCCCTTCATTCAGGATGGTTGGCTGCTTCACTAGAAGACTTCGAAGATATTCTCCGATCTACTCCCGAGAACTTGTGTTCATTTCTTTTGTAGTCCCTTAACACCTTTGAATCCCTAGGGATAACTGCATATCCTTGTCGCTCATACATTCATCCCCAGTTGCTCTTGTTATTACAAGATACCCCGAAATACTTGTCGTTGTTTCGAGAATCCTTTTGTGCCTATTGCCTTGCAGTTCCTTGTCGCCTGAATACACCGACAAATTAATCCTCACACATATTGAGGATTTGTTTTTCCCCAGTTTTTCATATGTTTCACAAAAGTCTTTGAAATACTATTCGATCTTCCGAAAATCCTCAGCAGCCTATTGTTGTTGAAATTCTTGTTTGCTTGCATTATAGTTAATTCCATAATTCTAGTAATCTTCGTTGACATCCTATGTCACTATCGTTTCGAGTCCCTTGATCCAATATGTCGTGAATGCTCGTAATCCTCAATCAGATCCTAGCATTCATCCTTCCAGCTCAGACGTCACTCCAAATATGAGCTTGTTCTTGTCAAATCAAACTTTGATTGATTGTCAATTTGTATCGATTCAATTCAATTATCTTTTGATCAGAGCCTCTGCTTCAGATCTTCTGATTTCAAAATCGTAATTCCTTTGTATTCAAGCTTTGAAGTTATCTAGTTATATCTAGAACCCGATGCCTTTGCATTCTTTCTTCTTCTGGGTGAGTATTCGATACTCACATCAGATCTTTTATGGACCGCCATATCCTTGGTTGGATTATTCTCCGACAATGTCCTTCATATTCATTAAATTTGTGATTTTTTCCCTAACACATAATGCCTTTCGTAAATTCTATCATCTGCTTTTGTCAACCATGCTCTGCTTTCGAGCTGGTATATTTTAATCCTGAAGTTAGTGGTATATGTTCCTAAGATACCCCTACGGGTTGAACCTATGCCTTCCCTAATCCGTGTGAACTCAAAAGAGATGCGAGTCTTACTCTTCTGGTACTTCGCCAGATAAATCCTCTGCACTACAATTTCTTTGAAAAACGAGGAGTGAATGAAAGGTTATGCATTGAAGAAGTGGGAGTTGACCTTGAACCCTTGTGTTCATGCCCATGGACCCGATGTAGAACTTATCGTGGAAGCTGCTCGCAAAAATGATTACCCCTTGTTATAAGTTCGTCTTGTATCTATGAATTGATCCTTTGCAATCATGGTTCCGAACATATTTCCTCCTTGATTCCATTTACCGGATAAGTTAAAATACTTATCCTCTGCAAATCATCCCCCCGTCCAACCTCTACTCCGATTTACCTTCCGGTATTACACCTAGTACCTGATATCGCGAAGTTTTATACCCATCACATCGTTCCTAGCCTGATCGGCTATATTTTTATCGTGTCAACTTTTAACTGTGCTACCTGGTCCTTATGCCCGGAGCAACTTTCGACGATGAGCTAAGCTTACGTCGATCTTCCTCATCTTATCAATTCACCTCGAACAACAAGCTTGACTTCGAGCTTGTGTCGAATCCGTGGATATCCTAGCCTTTCACTTCATCCTTCATTTTCTGCTCGATGGCATCTTCATAGAGCCTCTCGACAAATGCGTCGTGATTAGCATCAACATTTTGACTTCCGTTGAGATGACAATTGAATTCATGGTGAGAAATACCATCCTTGACCTTCAATGATTTGAGTTATCATTGACAACCCCCCTTGTCTTCTTTCCAACACATGTTTGATCATGTCTTGGCTATGCCTTGGACTCCTTGCTATTCCTGCAATTGTTCATTGCATATTCCTTGTGATCTTCAAGTCCAACCCCTACTTGGAACACCATGTTAATGCTACCTCGAAGCACGACTGTGGTACTCCATTCATCAACAAGAACATTGGAAGCGCAATGTTAGATGTTTCTTGTCCACTTATCCAAACACTATTGTATGGGTAACTTCATGATTTTTATCTCCCCTTTACCTAAATGGTAATCCACCTACTATCATGTCACGAATATCACCATCTGCTTGTCCTTGGAAGGATATACTCCTGATATTTGTGTTTAAACACATTTTCCTTTCCATTGTTCTGATTAAATTAATAATCACATTTTCCTTTCCCTTGTTTTGTTTAAACCTTTCCTGTGATCTATATGATCTAAGTAGTAATATTCTTCTGCTTAAATAAACATCTTGGTGTACAGCTCTTACAGTAAAACCCTGTTACTATTGTTGTTGACATTCTGGTAACCACAGATGGACGAGAACTTTGCCTAATGGTCCGCCTCGTTCTAACGAGCAGGAAAATGGTTCTCTTCGTCCCTCGCCCTTGGTACCAACATTGTTGCCGACATAACTGACAGACTATTCCCTGACATATCTTGCTATCATGACCGTGCAAGATGTCAACACCTTCCCTATTTTTTTACCCACATGGTGGGCCCATAACCCATAGTTCCACAGGATCAAAACCTGACTCTCCTGTACACCCCTGTTGCCAAAGTATTCCTTGCGCTTGACTTCGTATGTAATTCACGAGCCACATTCCTATTGAACTATTATGGTATCAGACGCCATACTTATCCTTGATGCTCTGAACCACTTTCACCCCTTGTTTCAGGCAACAACCGAGTGTCTACCCGGTTGAAGCTTCTTATTGCACCTCACCTTGCCCTTGATGACTTTTTGAATTTCAACTTGAGAGATGTCTCTCTGTTATGTTCACTGAGGTAGTCCCCACGTACCGATATTGTGTTGAGCTCCATCCTTCCCGAGTCTTTCCCACTTACTCCATCATCTTAAATCTCGGGACGAGATTTCTTGTAGTGGAGGAGATTTGTAACACCCCAGTATCATGCTACAGTAATCTCATGCCTGATGATGCCTTGTCATCATAATGAAGTTGATAATCCTCACTTGTTTCAAACACAGGTCAAATTCTTATTTCTTCAAACTGTCGAGCAAAAATGTTCGATGGGTTGAAAATATTCGCTAACTAATTTTCATGAATGGTTCAACATCATTTGAGATATTTAATTTCCTTTGGAAATTAAATTAGCTCCAAATCAGCTTTTCTTTTACTTTTCCATTTGTGAAAAATTCAAATCAATTCAAACTCCTCCCAAACTTTTTTTGTGGTAGTGCCAAATATTGCAATGTATTTATGTGGCCAAGTTCCACATTTTTACAAAGACCAATTGGCAGCTCAAAATATTGCAAGCAGATTCTACAAACAGAATAAAAATAAAACAAAAAGAGAAAGGCCAATACCCCCTTTCCCCAACGGGCCTCAACCTCGCCGGCCCAGTCGGCCACCCCCCACAGGCCGGCCCACCCGTCGCCCCATAGCCCCCACCCGACAGAAACCCTAACCACTATCCCCACTCCCCCCACAAATCCCACTCTCTCCCTCGTCCCCCCCACTCGCCTGGATCTGGATCGGGGAGGACCCCATCCCGCGCCGCCTCGCGCCCCTGACGCCGCCCCGTAGCCTGCACCATCTCGCCTGCCACACAGGCGC
>NC_041391.1:268818251-268867561 GCF_002162155.2 Triticum dicoccoides
CCCCCTCGTCCTCATCACTGCGCCGTCCTCGACCCCCTCCTCAACTGCGGCTCCTCCAAGCCTCGTCGGCGTTCCCGTGCAACGGGGGTGAGCCGCCATCCGTCCTCATCTTCCCCTCTGCCCCGATGCGTCCACCACACCCGCGCCTCACCCCGCCTTGGCCACGCGCCGGTCGCGCCCGTGTAGCGCCGTCCACGCCCGACGCGAGTGCCCGCGAACCGCGGCCCTTCTCGGCGCCGTCATGGCGCCCCGCGCCACGCGCGCCCCGCGAACCGCGGCTGCCCTTGCGCCACAGCCGCCCCACCTCGCTCCTCCACCTGCTCGCCCCCCCCACGGCAACCACCCTGGCCAGCCACCTCACCGTGCGGCTTCGGCTGCGCCGCCCTGGCCAGCCACCTTGCCGTGCGGCTCCGGCCCGCAGCCGTGGCCATCGCCCTGGTGGTCACGGGCACGGGTGACCACGCCCGCCCCGTTAAACCGTGCCCAATAAGCCGCCCTGGGCCACTGACGTAGGGGCCCCACACCCCTAAAACGAAAATTTAAAAAGGAAAATGTAATTAATAAAATTATTAATTAGTTAATTAATTAATTAGTATATTAATTAAGTTATTTAATCCTGTTTAAATTAATCTAATTAATTAGTTAATTTAATTAAACTGTAATTAATTAGCTAAACCCCTAATTAAACTAAACAGTGTATGACATGCGGGGCCCACACGTAGTTGACCCAGTCAATTGCACAGTTGACTGCTGATGTCAGCAGGATGTCATGCTGACGTCATCATTTACTATTCTGGATAATGTTGAAATAAATAATTAAATTCCAGAAATTAATAAAAACTTTAGAAAATCATAGAAAATAAATCGTAGCTCGGATGAAAATGTTTTCTACATGAAAGTTGCTTAGAAAAATCCAACGAATCCGGTTACGCGGTTCGTTTACTCATCAGATGCCTCTAACTATCTGAACATGGAACATTCCCCCTCCGGTCATCTGTCTGACACAGGTCCGGAACCGGGAATACATCCCCGGTTGTTTTCCCCCTTCACCTATATCGTGTAGCCATATGTTAGGTCACACCCGGCACAACATATTGCCACGTTATGCTTTGTGATGCTATGTTTGTTGTATATTTACTATTTCTTCCCCCTCTTCTCTCCGGTAGACCCCGAGACCGATGCTGCCCCTGTGATCGACTACGTCACCGACGACCCCTCCTTGCCAGAGCAACCAGGCAAGCCCCCCCTTTGATCATCCCGATATCGCCCATTCCATTCTCTCGTGCTTGCATTAGATTTTGCTACTGTAATTGTTTGCTCCTATTCTGATGCATAGCCTGCTTTTGTATCTGCTGTTGTACCTTACCTACTTATCCTAAACTGCTTAGTATAGGTTGGTTAGTGATCCATCAGTGACCCCCACCTTGTCCTTGTTGCCCCTGCTTCATCATAGAAGACCCGATCAACGGGATCGAAGACCAGGCCCCGGCACCGCATATCACTTTCCCCTTAGTTGCTCGACACTACTGGGATACTATCGAGTGCCGAGGGTGAGACCTCTACAGCACTTCTGATGTTAACCCTGTAGTGTAGCTATTTGGTCGTGGTCATCGAGGGTGATTTCCTCTTTAACCACTTCCGATACGACTCTGTCGTGCAACCCCTCAAGTGTGAACCTCGGGGGTGATTCCTCTTACGTTCACCTTGATGATTACATCGAGTGGAATTCATCGGGGGTGATTCCTTGGGTTTTCCCCTTGATGTTTGGACACACGGATACTTGGACTTTACAACTGTTACTTGGAAGGGCGGGTCGACCCTGAGGGGTACCCGCGAGTGATGTGGAGACGGGTTCACCTGGAGGGTGCCCGCGAGATAATTACGAGGCGTGGTCGGGCATTCCTAGCCCTTGCCGCAAGTCCTCGAGACGGGGCAACGGGGTCACATCTTTCGTGAGTCTCTGCTTGTTACCGCGTGCTCCTAATCCACTACGATTTGGATATTTGATCCGAGGGGCCTCTGGCCTGATAGCACTAACCATCACGTGGGCATAGTATGGGCGTTCTGCATCGTATAGATCTGCCGAAGCTTAATAGACGTCAGTGACTGAGCGGCGCGCGTCGGGTTGGACTGGTAAGCACCTTCCTTTTTAAAGGAGGTAGCTAGGTCTGCTCACCGGCCGCGTACGCAACGTGCAGGAGTTCTCGGGGAGATGGCCCATGACCCCTGGGGGCATAGGTTTAGTCCGGCGTGCTGACCACTCTGTTAAGTCTAGGTCGGGTTGCGGCGTATTGTTTGGCCGAGGCCGGGCATGACCCAAGAAAGTGTGTCCGGCCGGAGTTAATTGAGCGTGGTGGGTAAGTTGGTGCACCCCTGCAGGGAAGAAAACATCTATCGATAGCCTATCCTACGGTAACAGACACTCGGAGTTGTATCCTGATCGATACAACTAGAACTGGATACTTGTGATGAGAATTGGATGGTGATGAGAATTGGATTGTGATGATAATTGGATAGTATGGCTCTGGGATTGCTTTCTCGCAGGGAGTCGAGAAAGGATCTCTGGCCGAGGTTGATAACACTACTACTACTTTACTTTATGCTACTCTACTCCCTCCTGTTTGCTGCAAGATGGTGGTTTCCAGAAGATGCTTTCCAGAAGATGCTAGTATTCGATAGGACTAGGCCTTCTCTCTATTCTGGCATTTCTGCAGCTCAGTCCACATATACAACCTTCCTTTGATAATGTTACATCTGTAGTGTAGATCCTTGCTTGCGAGTACTTTGGATGAGTACTCATGGTTGCTTTGCTCCCTCTTTTCCCCCTTTTCCATTCTTCTCGGATGACGCAACCAGATGACGGAGTCCAGGAGCCAGATGACACCTTTGACGATTGCTACTACCCCGAGGGTGCCTACTACCATGTGACGGAGACCGCCGATGACCAGGAGTAGTTAGGAGGCTCCCAGGCAGGAGGCCTTGCCTTTTCGATCGATGTTGCTTTTGTGCTATCCTTCTTAAGGCAAACTTGTTTAACTTATGTCTGTACTCAGATATTGTTGCTTCCGCTGACTCGTTTGTATTCAAGCTGATGTATTCGAGCCCTCGAGGCCCCTGGCTTGTAATATAAAGCTTGTATTATTTTAATTTGTGTCTAGAGTTGTGTTGTGATATCTTCCCATGAGTCCTTGATATTGATCGTACACATTTGCGTGTATGATTAGTGTACGATTGAATCGAGGGCGTCACAGTACACCTTCTATCACAGATCCAAAGACAAGACATTCGTTGCTGAGAATGGATCCTTTCCAGAGAAGGAGTTTCTCTCGAAAGAAGTGAGTGGGAGGAAAGTAGAACTTGATAAGGTAATTGTACCTTCTCCCTTATTGGAAAGTAGTTCATCACAGAAATCTGTTCCTGTGACTACTACACCAATTAGTGAGGAAGCTAATGATGATGATCATGTAACTTCAGATCAAGTTACTACCGAACCTCATAGGTTAACCAGAGTGAGATCCGCACCAGAGTGGTACGGTAATCCCATTCTGGAGGTCATGTTACTTGACTATGACGAACCTACGAACTATGAGGAAGCGATGATGAGCCCAGATTCCGCAAAATGGTTTGAGGCCATGAAATCTGAGATATGATCCATGTATGAGAACAAAGTATGGACTTTGATGGATTTGCCCGATGATCGGCAAGCCATAGAAAATAAATGGATCTTCAAGAGTAAGACGGACGTTGATAGTAGTGTTACTATCTACAAAGCTAGACTTGTCGAAAAAGGTTTTTGACAAAGTTCAAGGTGTTGACTATGATGAAATTTTCTCACTCGTAGCGATGCTTAAGTCTGTCCAAATCATGTTAGCAATTGCCGCGTTTTTATGAAATCTGGCAAATGGATAAACAAAACTACATTCCTTAATGGATTTAAAGAAGAGTTGTATATGATGCAACCAGAAGGTTTGTCAATCCTAAAGGAGCTGACAAAATACGCAAGCTCCAGCGATCCATCTATGGACTGGTGCAAGCATCTCGGAGTTGGAATATACGCTTTGATAAGTTGATCAAAGCATATAGTTTTATACAGACTTGCGGTGAAGCCTGTATTTACTAGAAAGTGAGTGGGAGCACTACAGCATTTCTGATAAGTATATGTGAATGACATATTGTAGATCGGAAATAATGTAGAATTATTCTGCAAAGCATAAAGGAGTGTTTGAAAGGAGTTTTTCAAAGAAAGACCTCGGTGAAGCTGCTTACATATTGAGCATCAAGATCTATAGAGATAGATCAAGACGCTTGATAAGTTTTTTCAATGAGTACATACCTTGACAAGATTTTGAAGTAGTTCAAAATGGAACAGTCAAAGAAAGAGTTCTTGCCTGTGTTACAAGGTGTGAAATTGAGTAAGACTCAAAACCCGACCACGGCAGAAGATAGAAAGAGAATGAAAGTCATTCCCTATGCCTTGGCCATAGGTTCTATAAAGTATGCCATGCTGTGTACCAGATCTATTGTATACCCTACACTGAGTTTGGAAAGGGAGTACAATAGTGATCTAGGAGTAGATCACTAGACAGCGGTCAAAATTATCCTTAGTGGAACAAGGATATGTTTCTCGATTATGGAAGTGACAAAAGGTTCGTCGTAAAGGGTTACGTCGATGCAAGTTTTGACACCGATCTGGATGACTCTAAGTCTCGATCTAGATACATATTGAAAGGGGGAGCAATTAGCTAGAGTAGCTCCGTGCAGAGCATTGTAGACATAGAAAATTGCAAAATACATAACAGATTTGAATGTGAAAGACCCGTTGACTAAGATTCTCTCACAAGCAAAACATGATCACACCTTAGTACTCTTTGGGTGTTAATCACATAGCGATGTGAACTAGATTACTGAATCTAGTAAACCCTTTGGGTGTTGGTCACATGGCGATGTGAACTATGGGTGTTAATCATATGATGATGTGAACTATCGATGTTAATGACATGGTGATGTGATCTAGATTATTGACTCTAGTGCAAGTGGGAGACTGAAGGAAATATGCCCTAGAGGCAATAATAAAGTTATTATTTATTTCCTTATTTCATGATAATTGTTTATTATTCATGCTAGAATTGTATTAGTCGGAAACATGATACATGTGTGAATACATAGACAAACAGAGTGTCACTAGTATGCCTCTACTTGACTAGCTCGTTAATCAAAGATGGTTATGTTTCCTAGCCATAGACATGAGTTGTCATTTGATTAATGGGATCACATCATTAGGAGAATAATGTGATTGACATGACCCATTCAGTTAGCTTAGCACCCGATCGTTTAGTATGTTGCTATTGCTTTCTTCATGACTTATACATGTTCCTATGACTATGAGAGTATGCAACTCTCGTTTACCGGAGGAACACTTTGTGTGCTACCAAACGTCACAACGTAACTGGGTGATTATAAAGGTGCTCTACAGGTGTCTCCAAAGGTACTTGTTGGGTTGGCGTATTTCGAGATTAGGATTTGTCACTCCGATTGTCGGAGAGGTATCTCTGGGCCCTCTCGGTAATGCACATCACATAAGCCTTGCAAGCAATGCAACTAATGAGTTAGTTGCGAGATGATGTATTACAGAACGAGTAAAGAGACTTGCTGATAACGAGATTGAACTAGGTATTGGATACCGACGATCGAATCTCGGGCAAGTAACATACCGATGACAAAGGGAACAACGTATGTTGTTATGCGGTCTAACCGATAAAGATCTTCGTAGAATATGTAGGAACCAATATGAGCATCCAGGTTGCGCTATTGGTTATTGACCGGAGACGTGTCTCGGTCATGTCTACATTATTCTCGAACCGTAGGGTCCGCACGCTTAAGGTTTCGATGATAGTTATATTATGAGTTTATGAGTTTTGATGTACCGAAGGAGTTCGGAGTCCCGGATGAGATCGGGGACATGACGAGGAGTGTCGAAATGGTCGAGACGTAAAGATCGATATATTGGAAGACTATATTCAGACATCGGAAAGGTTCCGAGTGGTTCGAGTATTTTTTGGAGTACCGGGGAGTTACGGGAATACGGGGGAGAAGTATTGGGCCTTATTGGGCCATACGGGAAAGAGAGAGGGGCTGCCTAGGGCACGCCGCGTGCCCCCCCAAGGCCTAGTCCGAATTGGACTAGGGGGAGGGGCTGCGCCCCCTCCTTCCTTCCCTTCTCCCTCCCCCGTCCTTGTCTCCTACTCCTAATACTTGGAAGGATTCCTAGTTGGACTAGGAAAGTGGGAATCCTATTCCCGGTGGGAGTAGGACTCCCCTAGGGCGCGCCATAGAGAGGGCCGGCCCTCCCCTCCTCCACTCCTTTATATACGGGGGCAGGGGGCACCCCATACACACAAGTTGATCTTCGTGATCGTTCCTTAGCCGTGTGCGGTGCCCCCTCCACGATATTACACCTCGGTCATATTGTAGCGGTGCTTAGGTGAAGCCCTGCGACGGTTGAACATCAAGATCGTCACCACGCCGTTGTGCTGACGGAACTCCTCCCCGAAGCTTTGCTGGATCTGAGCCCGGGGTGCGTCATTGAGCTGTACGTGTGTCAAGAACTCGGAGGTGCCGGAGTAACGGTGCTTGGATCAGTTGGACCGGGAAGACGTACGACTACTTCCTCTACGTTGCGTCAACGCTTCCGCTTCGGTCTACGAGGGTACGTAGACAACACTCTCCCCTCTCGTTGCTATGCATCACCATGATCTTGCCTGTGCATAGGATTTTTTTTTGAAATTACTACGTTCCCCAACAGCATATGTAGTGTAGATCCTTGCTTGCGAGTACTTTGGATGAGTACTCACGGTTGCTTTGCTCCCTCTTTTCTCCTTTTTCCTCTTCTTCTCGGATGCCGCAACCAGACATTGGAGCCCAGGAGCTAGACGCCACCGTCGACGATGACTCCTACTACACTAGAGGTGCCTACTACTACGTGTAGGCTGCTGATGACGACCATGAGTAGTTTAGGAGGATCCCAGGCAGGAGGCCTCCGCCTCTTTCGATCTGTATCCCAGTTGGTGCTAAGTCATCTTATGGCAACTTGTTTAACTTATGTCTGTACTCAGATATTGTTGCTTCCGCTGACTCGTTTATGTTCGAGCACTTGTATTCAAGCCCTCGAGGCCCCTGGCTTATAATATGATGCTTGTATGACTTATTTTACCTTTAGAGTTGTGTTGTGATAGCTTCCCGTGAGTCCCTGATCTTGATCATACACATTTGCATGCATGATTAGTGTACGATTGAATCCAGGGCGTAACAAGTTGGTATCAGATCCGACTGCCTGTTGGAATCTCCCTTCCACACTCCTTGGCCGAAGTCGAGTCTAGTCACTACAAAACTTTTACTAACATGGCTGTGTGTCTTACGGACCCACGTCGCCATTCAGGTGGTATTAGGATCTTTTATTCCTTGACCTTTACTCTGGAACTCTGATCTCTCTTCTATTGGGGTTAAAATGAATTTACTAACTCTAACTCTAGGTTCTTGTAACTACTTCCTCCCGGGGAGCCCTTATCACAGATGACCGCCTGCTGCACCAGACGATTCCGAAGTTACCCTCTGATGTTCTCTCGAAACTTTGTGCCCGTCATTTTTGCAATTCCCTATCACCGATATATCCCTATGGATAAATACATACACTCGTTGTCCATACCTTCATCCCAAAATGCTCTTGATATTACTAGATACCACAGAATATTATCCAATATATCGAGAATCCTTTGTGCCTACTGTTAGCTCTTTTCAGGGTGAATACACCTGCAAATACGTCCTCACATTTATCGAGGATCCGTTCAGCCCAGTTGTTCATGTGTCTCGCAAGATTCTTCGAAATGCCTTTCGACCTTCCGCAAATCCTCTGCAGCCTGTTGCTCTGGAAATCATTGCCTGCTGGCATTATGGTTAATTCCATTTAGCTAGTAGTCTTCATTGACGTCCATCGTCTTTTCCATTTTGAGCATAATGATTCAGTGTGTGCAAATGCACGTGATCATCAAGTTATCCTTTTAAATTATCTTCCGGCTCAGACATCATTCCGGACATGGGCTGGTTCTCGGCAATTTAAACCTTTATTGATTGTCCATCTAAGACTTTTCAACTTGCTCGTATTTGATCAGGGCATCTCCTTCTGATGCATCGATCTGGAAATCACAATTCCTTTGTAATTTAAACATCTGACTATTTAGGTGTTTCTAGAATCTGATGCCTCTGCATTCTTTCTTCCTCTGATTGAGTACCGATACTCACATCAGCTCCGTTGTGGATTGCCCGATCCATTGTTGGATTATTATCCGACAATATCTTTCATTTTCAATCACCTTGTGAGTTCTTCCCCTGATACATAATGCCTTTGGTAATTTGTATCCTCTGTTTTGCCAACCATGCTCTGCCTTCGAGCTTATGTTAATTACTCTGGAAGCTTGTGGTATATGTTCCTAAGGAACCCCGATGGGTTGAACCTATGCCTTCCCTAATCCTTGAGAACCTGAAATATTTCACGAGTCTTATTCTTCTGGTGTTTTGCCAGATGAAATTTCAACACTACAACTTCACCGAAAGTGAGAATGAAATGGAAGGCTATGCATTGAAGAAGAGGGAGTCAACCTTGAACTTTGTGTTCATGCCCATGGACACGATGTAGATCTTATCATTACATCTTCTCTTAAATTAAATATTCCCTTGGTATAAGTTCAACTTATATCTGGGATCTAGCCTTTTACAATCGTGGTTCCGACCATGTTCTCCTTTAAATACCATTTCTCGTGCAAGTTTAAGCACTTGTCTGCTGTAGAGCAATACCCCAGTCCAACCTCTACTTTGATTTGTCATCGAGTATTACCCCCTGGTATCTCGATATTACCACGGAACTGCATAACTTCTTATGAGTTCGTCATCAAGTACTACATCCTCAATGATTCCAATTTTTCACGGACTCCCAATTTTTAAACACACAAGGGCACCGATAACTGAACCGAGTCCGCATTACGGTTCAACAACTCTTAGTAATCTTCTTTACTTATGAGTTTGTACCCGATCTTGTCATTCCTAGCCCGTTTGGCTATATCATTATCGTGATGATTTTAACTGTGCTACCTAGTCCTTCTTCCCCCAGCACAATTTTTGACGATGAGTTGACCTTACGTCGATCTTCCTCATCGTATCATTTCACCTTGAACAGCAAGCTTGATTTCGAGTTTATGATGTACCCATGGTTCCAATAACCTTTCGCTTTGGCATTCCTTTGACTTGATGTCATCATCGATCGGTTACATCCTCTTGAAACCTCTTGACAAATTTGCCGTGATCATCATCAACATTGTGAATCCTTCCAGGGTATAAATTGGATTCATGATGGTAATTGCCATCCTCGTCCCTTGGTAATTTGAGTTACCATCGACAACATCTTTACCTTCCTTTCATCACAAACTTGTTCTTGTTAAGGATGCAACTTGCTATTAAGTTTGTGTTATATTCTACCTTGAAGTATTACTATCCCTTATGTCAAGGAAGTTGCAAGGATTACTCCACCTCTTAAGAATTCCAGGTATTGTGATGTCTCTCGCCATCACCGTTCTTTTGGTCCCTGTGTTGCTTCTAACTAGAATACTAATAAATGAACTCTGCTGTGAGACTTTAGTATTCTTAGCAACCTTATTGTTTCGGAGTTAATGGACAATAATTCCAACTTATTGTGCTAGTTGCTGAATCACTGTTCTGACATTGGTCATGCATCCCAGCCCATATTTCGGGTGCACCTTTCAACCAACTTAAATGTGTATGTTTTCCTTGAGCATACACCATTATATCTTTTGATCTGACAAATGTTATCTCCTTGTTCACATAATCGTGAAAATACATCTTTTTGGGACTCTCGATGGACTGTCGCTGAGTTCATCAACCACTTCCTCATCCTCTCCTTGATTCAACGATGAACTCTTGTTTCAGAACTCGCGTCCATAGTATAATTCCCGAGAATCTTACATTGTCATCTCGACAATTTGTGTTGCACCTTCTTCTCAGGCATCCTGAGTCTGAGGTATCCTGACACCAATCAGATCTGAATCTCGGTCAGATATGATGGTTGGAACATATTTTCAAAAGTTATAACATTGGTCCTTATACGACCTGGTAAGGTGATGTCATGCCTAGCACACCTGGCCGGAGGACCTGCTGTTATAGTTTCTTTTTCGCAAGGTTAGCCGTTCTTCCATGAGGAAATTGTAAGACTTATTCTAGAAGTTGTTCCTGATGGATCCTTCATGTATCCAAAGTCCGACCTTGCTTGAAGACCATATCAATGTTATCTCGAAGCATGTCTGTGGTACTTCGATTTTCAATAAGAACATTTGAAGCACAGATGCTAAATTTTCTTTATCAATTACCCTAACACCGTTGTATGGGTAATGGCATGAAATTTCTCTCCCCTTTCCTAAAGGGTTTTCTACGTTATATCCCGCCATGGATATCATGCTCTGCTTGCCCTTGGGAAGAATATACCCCTGAAATGTGTTTAAACATATTTTCCTTTCCATTGTTTTGTTTAATCTTTCTTGTGATCTATATGATCTAAGTAGTAATAATTCACTGCTTATGTAAACACCTCGGTGTAAAATTCTGTCAGTAAGACCCTGTTACTATTCTTGATGACATTCTGGTAGCCACCGATGGACGAGAACCTTGCCTATTGGTTCGCCCCGTTCTACGAGCAGGAAAATGGTTCTCTTCGTCCCTCGCCCTTGGTACCGGCATTGTTGCCAACATAACTGACATGGTATCCTCTGTCATGCCTTGCTATCGTGACCATGCAAGACGTCAGCGCCCCTTATCTAATTTTTAACCCACATGGTGGGCCCATAACCCACAGTTCCACATGATCGAAATCTGACTCTTATGTATACCCTGTTGCCAAAGATATTCCTCGCGTTTGGCTTCTTAAGTAATTCACGAGCCACCTTCCTTGAGATGATCTATTCTAGTTTTAGCCGCCATACATATCACGTTGCTCTGAACCCCTCTCACACTCCGTTACAGGCATCGAACGTTTGCCTACCCGCTTGAAAATTCTTATGCCTATTATTATTTCTCTGATGCATTTTCCGAGTTTCAACTCGAGAGATACTCATATGTTCATTCATGGGTTAATACCGGATGAATACCCTCTCACATTCTATCGCAACCCTCTTAGCATTCTATCATTGCCGAGCTGCCCTTACCTATTCGTAAGTACGATGAAGACCCCGAAGAAAGGAAGACAACTTCATCATGATTCATTGATGCAGAGAAATGAAGACATCAACGTAATGGATCAACCTCTTCAAGAAGAGCAACTCAGGCTGAGAAGACTCGTTAGCATTTCGTAACCAAATCCCTTCCCCCTTACTCCCCCTCCTAAATCTCGGGACGAGATTTCTTATAGTCGAGGAGAATTGTGACGCTCGGGTAATTAAGCTATAGTAATTCCCTGCTAATGATGTCACGTCACCACGATTACTGTTGTTAATCTCGCGATGATACGAAACCGATTCAAATTCAGATCCAAAAATTCAAAATCAAGTCAGGCGGTAAAGTCTTCAAATATTAAAACTAAAATGTTTTAGATGTGCCAAATAATTCATAAGTAAATATGGTGAAGAAACCACATTGTTATAAAATGCTTAAATGCTTTAAAATAAATAAAACAACAGAACAACAATTATTAAAAGCCTCTTATAATTTACTCCCTCCATTCCTAAATATTTGTCTTTTTAGAGATTTTAACAAGTGACTACGTACAGAGCAAAATGAGTGAATCTACACTCTAAAATGTGTCTACATACATCCGTATGTTGTGTTCATTTGAAATGCCTAGAAAGACAAATATTTGGGAACAGAGGAAGTATAAAATAATAAACTATTTTCTATTGGGTACCCAAATTGTAGTGGTAGTATTATATTTAGTAATGCTAACTTAGAGACTATTTTTATAGTTTATGATACTAAACATAAAAGAAACTATAAATGAAAACAGAAAAGAATAAATAAAAGGAAAGAAAAAAACACAAAGCAAACAAAAATAAAAACAACAGAGAAAGGCCCCTCCCCTCCCCCGGGCCACTTGGCCCAGTTGGCCAGCTGGCCCAGCATCCCACCTCCCGCCACTCATCCTGTTCCTCCCGGGATCGTGGCAGGCATGCATCCCTGGTGACGCCGGCCACGCGCCGGCCATCACCCGGCCGCCCCCCTCCTTAACCCCGAGGCGCCACCAAACCCTAGCCCTTCGCATATCTCCCCCTCGCGCCCCTTCCTCCCTCTGCGCTCGCCGACATAGTAGCGCCCCGACTCGTCCGCCTCTGCCCTGCCGACCTCGCTGTCAACCGCGGTCACCGTCGTCTCCGGCATGCGGGAGCACGTCCGGGAGGTTCGCCGCGGCCGGATCCGTCCGTTCCGGGGACCAGCTCAAGCCGGGACGGTCTGTGTGCTCGCCATCGAGCCCTTGTCCGCCGCGGACGTCACCAACTCGTCGTTGTTGCCACTGATACGGGCCGCCTCCGACTTTCTAACCTTGTCCACGAGAACCGGGGTGAGCTTCTCCCTCAGGTCCTCCTTTTAGCCCTTCTATTTGGACGTCGTAGGCCGCCATCTCCGTCGAGCTCGAACCCCCGCATACGCGTACATGCGTGCGCTTGCTGCCGCCTGTTACTGCTTTTGCTGTCGTTGATGCCCGTGCTGCCTGTTGTCGCTGTTGTTGTCCCGTGCTCGACCGCCCCTGCTGCCTGTGCGTGCCCGCGCTGCTGCTCAAGCTTCAGCCGCTGTGTGCCGCTGCTTGCTCCTGCCGTTGCTTGCTACTTCGCTCTGCTGCTGCGTTGTTTGCTGCCGCATCGTACTGTTGCTAGTTGATGTCGGGTACTGCCGCTGCCGCTTGCCGCCGCCGCCGGCTGCTGCTCGTCGTGCAGCCGCCCCGCCAGCCCCGCCGCGCACGGCGCCTGTCCACGCGCCCCCGCTCGTCGCTGCGTACTGCCTGCTGCTGCGTATGCGCTACGCGCGTGGCCGTGCCCCTGCTGCTGCTTTGCGCCACCGCTGTGTTGCCTGTACCGTTGCTAGCTACCGTAGCTATATGGCTTGCTTTAGGTGTTTTACACCGACTAACTCCCTAGACAGCCCCTAAACCGCGGTTAAATAACTGTTGACAAGGCTAAGATAAATATGAGTTCAAAGTACACTTGACGAACTTCATTTTACCCCACTTGACCAAATCCATTTGATGCGCGGATTAAATTCTATAAAATTCACAAAATGCTATCTTTTGTTGACACAAACAGTTTTAACCTCTAGCATTGTGTGTGTGTGTTCTGTGTGTGGCCGACCATGTTCAATTAGTTTATGCTAATCTAGATTTAGATTAATAATTATTAGGTTAACTGCTAGCCAATTACAGTGCCCCCCACTATTAGTTAATCTAATTTAATTAAAGTGTAAATTAACCATAGACAATGACATATGGGACCCGCCTACACTATTCATCATTTGACTATTCAATCTTTGACTAAGTCAACACACCCCACTGGCCCATTGGCATTCTCATAGGCTAGAGCAACACTAGGTGACAAAAGTATTTAGCGTTATAATTTCAAATTAAATTAAATCCTATAGTTTCTAGAAAATATTTAAAACTTTAGAAAGTCATATAAAATAATCCGTAACTCCGATGAAAATACTTTGTACATGAAAGTTGCTCAAAACGACGAGATTAATTCGAATATGCAGTTCGTTTGTTAGCCACATGTCCCTAGCATAGCAAACCCGCAACCTTACTCATCTGTTTCATCCGTTCAAAAATAATAAACTTCGGGAAAACATTCCCGGATGTTTCCCCCTTCCCCGATATCGCCTAGTATCGCATTAGGTCACCCCTAGCACTGCGTATTGCCATGTTATACTTTGTGATGCTTTGATTGCTCTGTTATTTATTGTGTTCCCCCTCCGCTACTTCTTTCCGGTAGACCTCGAGACTGCTGCCGATACCCCTGTGATCGACTACCTGGACGACGACCCTCCTTGCCAGAGCAACCAGGCAAGCCCCCCCCCCTTCATCACCAGATATCGCCTATTCCTTCACTCTACTTCTTGCATTAGAGTAGTGTAGCATGTTACTGTTTCGGTTAATCCTATTCTGTTGCATAGCCTTTCATTGTTGCTACAGTTGTTGATACTTACCTGCAATCCTAAATGCTTATTATAGGATGCTAGTTTATCATCTGTGGCCCTACATTCTTGTCCATCTGCCTTGCTATACTATTGAGTCGTGATCACTCGGGAGGTGATCACGGGTATAACCTACATACATTGATACTATACAGATAGTGACTAAAGTCGGGTCGGCTCGTAGAGTACCCGCAAGTGATTCCGATGTGGGGGCTGGAAGGACAGGTGTCTCCATCCCGGTAAAGGTGGGCCTGGGTTCTCGACGGCCCCCGACTGTTACTTTGTGGCGGAGTGACAGGGCAGGTTGAGACCACCTAGGCGAGAGGTGGGCCCGGCCCTGGTCGGCGTCCGCGGTTACTTCAAAATAACACGCTTAATGAGATCTTGATATTTGATCTGAGTTTGGCCACTGGCCTATACACACTAACCAACTACGCGAGAACAGTTATGGGCACTCGACGTCGTGGTATCAACCGAAGCCTCTTGACTTTAGCGACTAAGCGGCGCGCGCCGGGTTGGACCATGTAACACAACTTTCTTTGTAATGGAGGTTGCTAGGTCTGCTCACCGGCCGCATTTGCAACGTGGAGTGTGCAATGGGAGATGGGCCCAGACCCCTGCGCACATAGGATTTAGACTGGCGTGCTGACCTCTCTGTTGTGCCTAGGTGGGGCTGCGACATGTTGATCTTCCGAGGCCGGGCATGACCCAGGAAAGTGTGTCCGACCAAAGGGGATCGAGCGTGTTGGGTTATGTGGTGCACCCCTGCAGGAAAGCTTATCTATTCGAATAGCCGTGTCCATCAGTAAAAGGATGACCCGGAGTTGTACCATGACCTTATAACAACTAGAAATGGATACTTAATAAAACACCCAGACAAGTTCCAGAGACAACCCGGTGATCGCTTTTCCACAGGGTGACGAGGGGCGGATCACCGGGTAGGATTATGCTATGCAATGCTACTTGGAGGACTTCAATCTACTCTCTTCTACATGCTGCAAGACGGAGGCTGCCAGAAGCGTAGTCTTTGATAGGACTAGCTATCCCCTTATTATTCTGGCATTCTGCAGTTCAGTCCGCCGATATTGCCTCTTTACACATATACCCATGCATATGTAGTGTAGATCCTTGCTTGCGAGTACTTTGGATGAGTACTCACGGTTGCTTTGCTCCCTCTTTTCTCCCTTTTTCCTCTTCTTCTCGGATGCCGCAACCAGATGTTGGATCCCAGGAGCCAGACGCCACCATCGACGACGACTCCTACTACACTAGAGGTGCCTACTACTACGTGTAGGCCGCTGACGACGACCTGGAGTAGTTTAGGAGGATCCCAGGCAGGAGGCCTGTGCCTCTTTCGATCTGTATCCCAGTTGGTGCTAGCCATCTTATGGCAACTTGTTTAACTTATGTCTGTACTCAGATATTGTTCCTTCCGCTGACTCGTTTATGTTCGAGCACTTATTTTCGAGCCCTCGAGGCCCCTGGCTTGTAATATGATGCTTGTATGACTTATTTTACTTTTAGAGTTGTGTTGTGATATCTTCCCGCGAGTCCCTGATCTTGATCGTACACATTTGCGTGCATGATTAGTGTACGATTGAATCGGGGGCGTCACACAACGGGACCGTTTAAACACGTGTGTCATTCACACCCTGCTTCTTGGCTCGACGTCCCCGTTGGTCATGACAAGTTGGGTAGTTGTCGGGGCTCTGGGACTGGGGGTACCCAGACCCGTCTGCCTGCGGCCCATTGTGTGGCATCGTCAAGAGGCCCAGCGCGGCCCAAAGGACAAGGCTTCTCGAGCAAAGCCCTCACGAGGCCCCCGCCTCATGAGGCAGGCATCAACAGGCGTGGCCAAGTGCCCCGAGGACTCCCTGAGGGGTGACCTCCCAAGGTTGCCTCCTAAGGCCCCTCAAGGTGCGGACATCTCTAGGCTCGCCACCCCGCCTCGCGATGCATGTGGGAGACACAAGCCATGAAAGGCGGTGCCAGAAGGGCACCAGCGGGCGCAGACGAGCACACTTTCCTGTTTGGTGATAAGGAAACAGGATATCTCGTGGTTCCCGAAGCAATCCCCAAAGGTTGTCATTCTGGTGCAACAAGACCATGGCGCGGGCTCGCCAGGATGGAGGTCGTCGCCGAGCCCACCTGCGCGTCTGATACGTCCATTTTGCATCATGTTTTTATGTTCATATTTATTGCATTATAGACTGTCATTTCACATTGTGGTACAATATTTATGCATTCTTGTCTTATTTTACAAGATTTACATGAAGGGGAGAATGCCGACAAATGGAATTCTGGACCGGAAAGGAGCAACAGAGATACCTATTCTGAACAACTCCAAATGTCCTGAAACATTACGGGGAATTTTTTAGAATAAATAAAATATATTGGGAGAAGAAACAACAGAAGGGGACCCACTAGGTGGCCACAAGCCTGGGGGCGCGGCACCAGGGCTTGTGCCCCCCCTGGCCGTCGCCCGGTGCCCATCTTCTGCTATGTGGAGGGTTTTGACCTAGAAAAAATAAGGAGAAAGCTTTCGGGACGAAGCGCCACCGTCTCGAGGCAGAACCTGGGCAGGAGCAATCTAGAGCTCCGGTAGAGCGATTCTGCCGGGGAAACTTCCCTCCGGGAGGGGGAAATCGAAGCCATCGTCATCACCAACGACCCTCTCATCATGGGAGGGTCAATCTTCATAAATATATTCACCAACACCATCTCATCTCAAACCCTAGTTCATCTCTTGTATTCAATCTTTGCCTCAGAACCTCAGATTGGTACCTGGGGGTTGCTAGTAGTGTTGGTTACTCCTTGTAGTTGATGCAAGTTGGTTTATTTGGTGGAAGGCCATATGTTCAGATCCTTGATGATATTTATTACCCCTTTGATCTTGAACAAGAGCATGCTTTGTGAGTAGTTAAGTTTGTTCCTGAGGACATGGGATAAGTCTTGTTATAAGTAATCATGTGAATTTAGTATTCGTTCGACATTTTGATGAGATGTATGTTGTCTATCCACTAGTGTTGTTATGTGAACGTCGACTATATCACACTTCACCATGATTTGGGCCTAGGGGAAGGCATTGGGAGGTAATAAGTAGATGATGGGTTGCTAGAGTGACAGAAGCTTAAACCCTAGTTAATGCGTTGCTTCGTAAGGGGTAGATTTGGATCCACATGTTTCATGTTATGGTTAGATTTATCTTAATTCTTCTTTCATAGTTGAGGATGCTTGCGAGAGGGGTTAATCATAAGTAGGAGACTTGTCCAAGTAAGGACAACACCCAAGCACCAATCCACCCACATATCAAATTATCAAAATAACGAACGCGAATCATATGAGCATGATGAAAGCTAACTTGACAGTAATTCCCATGTGTCCTCGAGAGCGCTTTCCTTTATATAAGAATTCATCCATGCTTATCCTTTGCTATAAAAAGGATTGGGACACCTTGTTGCACCTTTGTTACACTTGTTACTTGTTACCCATTATGAATTATCTTATGATCAAACTATCTATTACCGATAATTTCAGTGCTCGTAGAGAATACCTTGCTGAAAACCGCTTGTCATTTCCTTCTGCTCCTCATTAGGTTCGACACTCTTACTTATTGAAAGGACTACGATAGATCCCCTATAATGGTGGGTCATCAAGACTCTTTTCTAGCACCATTGCAGGGGAGTGAAGCGTCTTTGGTGAGTGGAATTTGGTAAGGAAACATTTATATTGTGTGCTGAAATTCATTGCCACTTGTCACTATGGAAAATAATACCTTGAGGAGCTTGTTCGGGGTATCTTCTCCTCGACCGGAAGCCCAAAGAGTTGCTCCTCAACCTACTGCACCTACTGAAAATATTTAAGCTTGCACCTTCGGGTATGATAGAGAAACTGCTAGCTAATCTTTATGCAGGAGATGGAACGAAACATCCCGACTTGCACCTCATATATGTGGATGAGATTTGTGGATTATTTAAGCTTGCAGGTTTATCCGGAGATGAAGTCAAGAAGAAGGTCTTTCCTTTATCATCGAAGGAAAATGCATTGACATGGTATAGGCTATGCAATGATATTGGGAATGGGACTACAACCGATTGAAATTGGAATTTCATCAAAAGTTTTATCCTATGCATCTAGTTCATCATGATCGGAACTATATATATATATATATATATATATATATATATATATATATAATTTTTGGCCTCATGAAGGAGAAAGTATCGCTCAAGCTTGGGGGAGGCTTAAGTCAATATTATATTCATGCCCCAATCATGAGCTCTCGAGAGAAATTCTTATTCAGAACTTTTATGCTCGGCTTTCTCGTAATGATCAATCTATGCTCGATACTTCTTGTACCGATTCTTTTATGAAGAAGACTACTGAATTCAAATGGGATCTCTTGGATGGAAATAAAACGCAACTCTCAAGATTGGGAGCTCGACAAAGGTAAGGAGTCAGGTATAAACCTTGAGTTTGATTGTGTCAAAGCTTTTATGGATACCGATGCTTTTCGTGAATTTGGCACAAAATATGGACTTGACTCTGAGATAGTAGCTTCTTTTTGTGAATCATTTGCTACTCATGTTGATCTCCCTAAGGAGAAGTGGTTTAAATATCATCCTCCCATTGAAGCAAAAACAATAGAGCCCATTGAAGCTAGAGAAGAAACTACTACTTATAACGTTGATCTTGTTGTTCCTACTGCCTATATTGAGAAACCACATTTTCCTGTTAGGATAAAACAACACGCTAAAGCCTCAGATGTGGTTCGTAAGAGTTATACTAGGACACCCCCACCTCCTAAATAAAATTAAAGTTGAACCTAAGTTGCTATGGTTAAAGCTTGGTTGAAAATATTGATGGGCATGTTATTTATTTCTGTGATGAAGCTACTAGTATTGCCAAACCTGATGAAAAAGATAAACATAGATCTGTTGTTGGCATGCCTGTTGTCTCTGTTAAAATAGGAGATCATTGTTATCATGGCTTATGTGATTTGGGTGCTAGTGTGAGTGCTATCCAGTTTACTTTATATCAAGAAATTATGAATAATATTGCACTTGCTGAGATAGAAGATATTGATGTCACTATCGCGAATAGAGACACTATTACACCACTTGGGATTGTTAGAGATGTTGAAGTCTTGTGCGGGAATATAAAATACCCGACTGATTTTCTAGTTCTTGGTTCCCCACAAGATGACTTTTGTCCCCTTATATTTGGAAGACCTTTCTTGAATACAGTGAATGCTAAGATAGATTTTGAGAAAGAAATTGTTAGTGTGAATTTTGGTGATGTGTCTCATGAGTTTAATTTCTCCAAATTCCTTAGACAACCCCGTGATAAAGAATTACCTAGGAAAGGATGAAATTACTGGTCTTGCTTCTATTGTAGTGCCTCCTATTGATCCTATAGGACAATATTTTCTAGACCATGAAAATGATATGCATATGAATGAAACAAATGAAATAGATGAGATATTCTTTAAACAAATGCCTGTTTTGAAACATAATTTAGCTGTTGAGAATCTTGGGGATCCTCTACCACCCAAGAGAGATCATGCGTTTGAGCTTAAACAATTACCCGATACTCTAAAATATGCTTATCTTGATGAAAAGAAGATATATCCTGTTATTATTAGTGCTAACCTTTCAGAGCATGAAGAAAAGAGATTATTGAAAACTCTGAGGAAGCAACGTGCCGCTATTGGATATACTCCAGATGATCTTAAGGGAAGTAGTCCCACTCTATATCAGCATAAAATCAATATGGAACCGGATGCTAAACCAGTTTTTGATCACCAGTGACGGTTGAATCCTAAGATGAAAGAAGTGGTAAGAAATGAAAAATAAAAGCTCATGGAAGCAGGTATTATCTATCCTATTGCTGATAGTAGATGGGTAAGTCCTGTTCACAGTGTCCCTAAGAAGGGAGGTGTTACTGTCGTCCCTAATGACAAAAAATGAACTTATAGCACAAAGAATCATCGCATGTTATAGAATGGTAATTGATTTTAGAAAATTAAACAAAGCTACTAGGAAAGATCATTATCCTCTACCTTTCATTGATCGAATGTTATAAAGGACATCGAAACATACACATTTTTGCTTTCTAGATGGATATTCTGGTTTTTCCCAAATACCTGCGTCACAAGAGGATCAAGAAAAAACTACTTTTACATGCCCTTTTGGTACTTTTTCTTATAGACGTATGCCTTTTGGTTTATGCAATGCACCTTCTACCTTTCAAAGATGTATGACTACTATATTCTCTGACTTTTGTGAAAAGATTGTGGAGGTTTTCATGGATGAATTTTCCGTTTGCGAGACTTTTTTTGATGATTGCTTAAGCAACCTTGATCGAGTTTTAAGGAGATGTGAAGAAACTAATCTTGTCTTGAATTGGGAGAAGTGTGACTTTATGGTTAATGAAGGTATTGTCTTGGGGCATAAAATCTCCGAAAGAGGTATTTAAGTTGATAAAGCTAAGGTTGATTCCATTGAGGAAATGCCGTGTCCTATGGATATCAAAGGTATAAGAAGTTTCCTAGGTCATGCTGGTTTCTATAGGAGATTTATCTCTTGCAAAAACATGTTCCATTTGTTTTTGATGATAATTGTCTTGAAGCCTTTCAAATACTTAAGAAAGCCTTAATTTCTGCACATATTGTCCAACCGCCTGATTGGAACCTACCCTTTGAAATTATGTGTGATGCTAGGGATTATGCTATTGGTCATGTTCTAGGATAGAGAGTTGATAAGAAATTAAATGTTATCCACTATGCTAGTAAAACTCTAGACAGTGCTCAAACAAATTATGCTACTACTAAGAATTCTTAGCATTTGTGTGTTTCTTGTGATAAATTCAGATCTTACATTGTTGATTCCAAAGTAATTGTTCACACCGATCATGCTTCTATTAAATACCTTATGGAAAAGAAAGATACTAAACCTAGACTCATTAGATGGGTTCTCTTGCTATCAGAATTTGATTTACATATTATTGATAGGAAAGGAGACGAGAACCCGTAGCAGACAACTTGTCTAGGTTAGAAAATATTCTTGATGACCCACTACCTATTGATGATAGTTTCCCTGATGAACAATTAGTTGTCGTAAATGCTTCTCATAGTACTCCCTGGTATGCTGACTATGCTAATTATATTGTTTCTAAATTTATACTAACAAAATTAAAAGATTTTCTATTATTTAAGACACTACTTTTGGGATGACCCACATCAATATAAAGAAGGAGTAGATGGTGTTATTAGACATTGTATACCTAAGCATGAACAGGAACAAATCCTACCTAAGTGTCACTCTGAGCCATGATGTCTACTACGCAACCTTCTTCTTGTAGACTCGTGTTGGGCGTCCAAGCACAGAGTTTTGTAGGACAATAGCAATTTTCCCTCAAGTGGATGACCTAAGGTTTATCAAACCATGGGAGGCATAGATTGAAGATGGTCTCTCTCAAACAACCCTACAACCAAATAACAAAGAGTCTCTTGTGTCCCCAACACACCAATACAATGGTAAATTGTATAGGTGCACTAGTTCGGCGAAGAGATGGTCATACAAGCATAATATGGATGGTGGATATAGGTTTTTTAATCTGAAAATATAAAAACAGCAAGGTAGCAAGTGGTAAAAGTGAGCGAAAACGGTATTGCAATGCTTGGCAACAATGCCTAGGATTCATACTTTCACTAGCGCAAGTTCTCTCAACAATAATAACATAGATAGATCATATAACAATCCCACAACGTGCAACAAAGAGTCACTCCAAAGTCACTAATAGCGGAGAACAAACAAAGAGATTATTGTAGGCTATGGACCCACCTCAAAGTTATTCTTTCTGATTGATCTATTGGGCTATTCCTGTAGGTGTACCAAACATCACTAGAGTTCATACTAAAATAACACCTAAAGACACACATCAACCAAAACCCTAGTGTCACCTAGATACTCCAATGTCACCACAAGTATCCACGGGTTTGATTATACGATATGCATCACACAATCTTAGATTCATCTATTCAAACCAACACAAATAACTTCAAAGAGTGCCCAAAAGTTTCTACCGGAGAGTCAAGACAAAAAGGTGTGCCAACCCCTATGCATAAGTTCACGAGGTCACAGAACCCGCAAGTTGATCACCAAAACATACATCAAGTGGATCACGTGAATATCCCATTGTCACCATAGATAAGAACATGCAAGACATACATCAAGTGTTCTCAAATCCTTAAAGACTCAATCCGATAAGATAACTTCAAAGGGAAAACTCAACCCATTACAAGAAGGTAGAGGGGAGAAACGTCACAAGATCCAACTATAATAGCAAAGCTCGCGGTACATCAAGATCACGCCAAATCAAGAACACGAGAGAGAGAGATCAAACACATAGCTACTGGTACATACCCTCAGCCCCGAGGGTGAACTTCTCTCTTCTCGTCACGGAGACCGCCGAGATGATGAAGAAGGCCACCGGTGATGGTTTCCCCCTCCGTCAGGGTGCCAGAACGGGCTCCTGATTGGTTTTTTGTGGCTATAGAGGCTTGCAGCGGTGGAACTCCCGATCTAGGTTCTGTTCTGGAGGTTTTGGGATTTATAGGAGGTATTGACGTCGGGAACAAGTCAAGGGGCCCACAAGGCAACGACAAGGACGGTGGGCACGCCCTCCACCTTTGTGGTGGTCTCGGGACTCTTCTCCGATATCTTATCATTCCAGTATTTTTTTATATTTTCCAAAAATATTCTCCGTAAATTTTCAGCTCATTTGGACTCCGTTTGATATTCCTTTTCTGCGAAACTCAAAAACAAGGAAAAAAACAGAAACTGGCACTGGGCTCTAAATTAATAGGTTAGTCCCATAAATCATATAAAATAGCATATAAATGCATATAAAACATCAAAGATAGATAGTATCATAGCATGGAACAATAAAAAATTATAGATACGTTGGAGACGTATCAAGCATCCCCAAGCTTAATTCCTGCTCATCCTTGAGTAGTTAAACGATAAAAACAGAATTTTTTATGTGGAATGCTACCTAACATATTCATGCACGTAAATTTTCTTTATTGTGGCATGAATGTTCAGATCCATAAGATTTAGATCAAAAGTTTAATATTGACATAGAAACAATAATACTTCAAGCATACTAACAAGGCAATTATGTCTTCTCAAAATAACATGGCCAAAGAAAGCTTATCCCTACAAAATCATATAGTCTGGCTATGCTCCATCTTCATCACACAAAATATTCAAATCATGCACAACCCCGATGAAAAACCAAGCACTTGTTTCATATTTTTGATGTTCTCAGACTTTTTCAACGCAATACATGAGCATGAGCCATGGATATAGCACTATAGGTGGAATAGAATATGGTGGTTGTGGATAAGACAAAAAGAAGGAGATAGTCTCACATCAACTAGGCGTATCAACAGGCTATGGAGATGCCCACCAATAGATATCAATGTGAGTGAGTAGGGATTGCCATGCAATGGATGCACTAGAGCTATAAGTGTATGAAAGCTCAAAAAGAAACTAAGTGGGTGTGCATCCAATCTGCTTGCTCATGAAGACCTAGGGAATTTTGAGGAAGCCCATAGTTGGAATATACAAGCGAATTTCTATAATGAAAACTTCCCACTAGTCTATGCAGATCACAACATAGGAGACTCTCTATCATGAAGATCATGGTGCTACTTTGAAGCACAAGTGTGGTAAAAGGATAGTAACATTGTCCCTTCTCTCGTTTTCTCTCATTTTTTTGTTTTCTCTTTTTTGGGCCTTCTCTTTTTTGGCCTTTTCTCTTTTTTTCCTCAAATGGGACAATGTTCTAATAATGAAGATCATCACACTTTTATTTACTTACAACTCTATACTTAGAACAAAATGTGACTCTATATGAATGCCTCTGGCGGTGTACCGGGATGTGCAATGAATCAAGAGTGACATGTATCACTACAAAAAATTACACTTCCGTGATGATACGTGTTTGTCACAGTAGGTCCCGTTTTTTGTCATGCATGTACATCCATGACGATTTATGACAGAATCAAGATAGTCATACCTGTGCTGTCGTAGAAGTGTTCCATGACATTACCAAAATTATCATCACGGAAGTGTCCACTTCCATGACGATAAATCGTGCGTCACAGAAGTGCTTTCGTCAAGGGTGACCGGCACGTGGCATCCACCGTAACGGAACACCGTTAAGCTATCGGTTCGGGTTTTGGATCCATAACCCGTTAACATCCCCGACCAATGGGGATTTTCCACGTGTAAAATCATCATTGGCTGGAGGAAACACGTGTCGGCTCATCATTGGGACAGATGTCATCCACTCACTGGACATAAGGCGCCTATGATATGTTGACACGTGGCACGACCCAACAGTGGCCCATTCCTATGAAAAGGCCGACCAGTTTGACTTGGTCAAAAGCTGGTGGGCCGGCCCATGGAAAGCCTGTTAATGGCCTGTTAGCATATAGCCCATTTACAACCCGCTAACCCAAGGCCTGTTACGCCCTATGCAAATGAGGCCCAGTAGCATCATCTGGGCCATCCAATATGATTCCAGACTGTTTTCACTTCTGGCCCATGTATGGCCCATGACGTCTTTCGGCCCATATGAGGCCCTTTGTAACTCTTGGCCCATTAGCGGCCCGTGCTGAAACTGGCCCGTAATGAACAGTGTATTACTTTACACCCATTAACGGCCCGCGGTGAAACTGGCCCATAATGAACAGTGTAACACTTTATACCCATTAACGGGCCATTATTCCATTGGGCCGTTTCCAGCCCAAGTTAACTTTCGGCCTTCTGAGGGCCCATTTATTCTTGGGCTCATTTGCAGCATTCGGTTACTTACGGCCCGTTACTGTCATTTTCTGCTTGTGGGCCAAATTTAGCCTGTCATTACAGTCGGCCCGTTTGTGGTCCGTTAGTCTGTTGGGCCATTTTCATAGCATCACCAAATACGGTCTATTAATGGCCCGTTATGGTCAGCCCATAAAACGTATGATTTCCATTATAGGCCCGTCTACGACCCATTAAAGGCCCGTACAAGACCCATAAATGAGTCGGCGGCCCATGGATCCTACGTGACGTAGAAGGCCCATGGATCCTGCGTGACGTAGAAGGCTCATGGATCCTACGAGACGTAGAAGGCCCATGGATCCTGCGAGACGTAGAAGGCCCGTGGATCCTACGAGACGTAGAAGGCCCATGGATCCGACGGCCCGTGAAGGGCCATGGTCGGGCGAGTTGGCCCTCGATATAGCATATTCAAAGAATTATCCTACTCAATACTATCACCTCTAAAAAGCATACACTATACAACAAAGAGATCAAGGCATAGAAAGGTAGAATAATCCTACACTATACAATAAAGAAATTACAGCCGATTATACCCACTGGGCATTATGGTTCGGCACAGGTGATAATAAAGCATACACAAACAGCAAATTACATACACTGGGCAAATACAACTCATACATCATGGACGCGCATCAACTTAACTCCATTTGAACTATAATCTCTCCAGAAAATAGGATTGGCCGGATTCAAATAGCACAAATTTCAGTCTACAAAATCTCCAATCCCTTCATGGTTACCTCGGTGTCTTGTTTAATCTTTTTGACTCTTGCATCTAGTACCTGCATGTCCAGTCTCAACTTGTTGATTATACATTGACAATCATGTACACGTTGTCTTGCCACCTCTAGTTGATGCTCGAGAACATCAGCACATTCCAATTCCAATCCATAATCATTCGGTAACGGCCATGCCGCACTGCTCGCAGATTTTTGTGTTGATGTCACTTCATCCTAAAATGTTTCTGTAAGTACACATGACTAGGGCAAAAATATAGTTACAACAGTGAAGCGAACAAGACACTATTTGTACTACATAGCAAAACAGGACTAACAATAATGTTACACGTCACTTTCACACAAAAAATGTTACACGTCATGAAGCATAAGCAGGTGATATTTTAAAAATTATAAAAAGATAGTCTGCGCAGCCTGCATACAGAAATCCCTCTTAGCTCACTAGAGGAGCATGGTGTTGGGGCCCAATCGAAAACACAGACAAGTTACAAATTTAGACAGCACATTGCGTATAAGTAAGCAAGCAGTTGGCCATTCTGTACCTCAATTAAAGTCTTAGGGAGCATAATGAACAACAGAGGGTTTCATACAAACATACTACAGCAAGCAAAACTATGCAATCATTAGCATAGTATAAACTAGATTGTGAGAATCATGCTATAATAGTTGGTTAATAGACTTTAAATCTTCAGGCACACGTCGGTAGAGTAATTAAATGGTAAGGCCTTTAATTATGTCAACTAATAGTGATACAAGTACCAAACATCAGGCATAATTATTTGGGCATCTCATTAAGTGAGGACAAATAAAGCAATTGAAAAGAGAGAATTAACTATGCCTGAAACAAACAAGGAATTGAACTGTTGAGTTGCATACAGTGACTTACCTTAGCAGGTTGAACAGGCTCAGCACAGCTCCTACTTCTCTTGCAAGGCTCCTTCCTAACATCTTGTACTTGGAAATCCTCAATCTTATCTTCATTGCACCCCCTCTGCAAGGTGACCCAAACTAGTTACTCATCTCCTTGGAAGATAAATATGCATACTTTCGAGTCTGTGAACACAAAAGGACGAGATTATAACAAAACAACACCATATAATGAAACATGCCGCATCTCTTGCACTTGCACACAATGAAATGAGCATTTACTATGTCTGCACTATGTAAAAACTAGGCATACCTTCGAATTGGATCTCCAAGTACTCTTGGAGAGCCTACCGTAGTGTACTTCCAAACCTTTATGCCACCTACGAGTTAGACAAGGCCCCACTACAGCAGCCCTTAGTGTTTAAATCGTTGACAAGCTCTGTTAGAGTGTTAGGTCAAGAACATCAAGTAATCAAAGCAAATAGTCCTAGTATGGCTGGCTGATGCAAACAAGCAATTGAACAGATGTGTGAGCAAATCTTACATATCAAGAAAAGAAGCAAAGAAGGAGGCTTAAAGATCATCACTTGACTGACCAGATTTAACGGGCATTTAAACATCATGTGCAACGTATGAACTAACATAAACATTGCATATTCCAGATTCTACAATGGAATGCACATGTATTAGGTTATGCCATGTATGATGATGCCTAAATGTACACATAGCAGACATGAGTGATTCATCATTGCACGCACAATTGAATTGCAGGTTAAGGGCCAGTTCGATTCCGCCTTTTCAGGGCATATTGTCAAAATAAGCCATAAAAGATGTAAAGAAGTCATTTTTGAGTTATGGGCTTGGGCTTAACTAATTTCGCTTTGGAGGGGGGTGTTTCGGGTAGAACCTCACTAAAAATTGAATGGAAGAGGAATAGTGAAATGACTCTGTTGTCTACCTATATTACACTCAAAATGCAACTGCTGACGCCCGTGTCACACCTGACCCTCAAGTAAAAACAAACACGCAAGCATTCATTGCCCTGCCCGCTTGCATCTCCTATCCCCTTTCCCTCTACCTCGATCCCCTGCCTACAGCACTAGGGTTCCTCCAGCGAGCCGTCGCCACTGGTCCCATCTGGCCTGGTCCTCGATGATGCTATGTCCAACTAGGCTACATGGCCGGCGGGTAGGGGCAAATCTACCTGGCTGCTCCTCCCTCTGGCGTCGCCCCTCATTCTCATGGTCTCCAGCAGCTGCTCCACTGTGGTTCGTCCAACGCACTACTCCGGCGGGCGCTGCACAACTACGACTGTTGCCACATTGCGGCAGATGGCACCTTGTTCCCCCTCCCTTCCTCCCAGACCATGGCCTTGAGGTGCTATTGAAGGATGAGCTCATCCAACAAGGTGAGGATCTCCTTTGATTTTTTGCCAAATTTTCATTCTGATCCACTATACGATGAATTGCTATGAGCTGCTTCTGCTGCTGTTATATGATGCATTGCTATGAGCTGCTCCTGCTGCTGCTATATGATGAATTGTATGAGCTGCTGCTGCTGTATGATGAGTTGCTATGAGCCGCCACTGCTACTATATGATGAATTGCTATGAGCTGCTGCTGCTGTATGATGAGTTGCTATGAACTGCTGCTGCTATATGATGAATTGCTATGAGCTGCTACTGCTGCTATATGATGAGTTGCTACAAGCTGCTCCTGCTGCTGCTATATGATGAATTTCTATGAGATGCGCCTGCTGCTGCTATATGATGAATTGCTATGAGCTACTGCTGCTACTACTATATGATGAATTGTTATGTGCTGCTGCTGGTATATGATGAATTGCAGACTACTGCTGCTGTATGATGAGTTGCTATGTGCTGCTGCTGCTATATGATGCTTTCAAGTGGTGCTGCTATATGATAATAACCAGCCACTTGGACCATCGAATTTCAATAAATAATTGTTCTTCATTTAAATGTGGGTCATGCGTTCTTTGTTTCAATTAGGCAAAGGGATCTCTATGGAAAACATTGACCAAAGTAGATTGTGCCAAGTAGATGGTATCTTTGTATTTCATTTTGAGCAAATAGTGATGGTCTATTTTCCTATCATATTAATTACTGCACTGGTTCAATTTGTGATGTTTGCAATTCAAATTAATTTCCATATGGGCAGCAAAATGAAAAATATATAATGCAATCTAGACTTTCCACTGATCATACCAAAGATAAGCTAAAAACGCAATGAAAAGAACTGGTTGGCGTATTACATGGAGCTTATATGCACAGGTGCTTATTTTCTTAGGATAACTCGTAATAACTGTCCCTAAGAAACTTGGCTAATAGAACTGGCATACAAATAACATGTCACGATGATTGCAATGGAGGAGTGACGTACCATAGCACACTGTATAGGCTCACCGCTGCCTCTCCTTTTTTTGCAATGTTCCATGAAATTGCCACATACATCTTGTACTTTTTCATTGTGTAACCCTATCTGCAAATTGACACGGCTAATTTCAGACATCTCTACATGATACTACATTGCATATCCCTTGCGCATATTTAAACCACCAATTAACGATTGTGTGCGTACCATAAACTAGCCATGACTCTGTATGCTGGACTAGCAGGCACTCTAAGAGAGCCTAATGTAGTGCACTGGAATTCCTACATGCCACCTACGATTTTGTGTAATGTACTGCCCCTGTTGCTAAATATATATCTTTGTAGATATTCCAGTATGGACCACATACAGATGTATATAGATGCATTTTTTAGTGTAGATTCACTCATTTTGCTCTATATGTAGCCTATAGTGGAATCTCTAAAAGACTTATATTTAGGAATGGAGGTACGAGGTAGTATCATGTATGACATCTACATATCTAATTTAGTAGCCAGCAGTAGAAATCATTGTCTGCACAAAGGGATTACTGGTCGAAAATCCTAGCAAAGCACGCTGGCAGGCACAGAACAATACAAGAGAGAGAGACACGCTTACAAGATCATAGCAATGCCTCAGTCCAAGATCTTGGTTGGCCAAGCTGTTAGATCCAGAAGAAACATCGTCCTTGTAGTTTTTGCCAGCTGCATAACAGGTAACAGCGACCGGTTAGTATATTTGAAGTACATTGGGCAGGTGATGCTGGACGGGTTTAAAGGTGACAAGTACCTAGGCCGTGGTGCGTGCTTGGCATCTCTCCAGACGGTGGGAATCAGGTTAGAAATGTTGAGGGTGATGATGTTGCGCTGGCTGTCGGGGTCCGGTAAGGAGATCTAGAACCGTCGAGTAGGGTGTTTGTGGAGCGGCTCCGGTAGGGTGGACTACAGTGTGGGATAAGTGGATCTGTGGCCATGGACGAGGGCGTACGTGAAGCTGCTCCGGTGGTTGGGTTAAGGATGGTGTCGACGACGCGGATCTGCGGCCATGGATGGGGCGTCAGAAGCTGCTCCAGTGGTTGGGTTAAGGATGGTGTCGATGATGCGGATCTGCGGCCGTGGACGGGGCGTCAGAAGCTGTTCCGGTGATTTGGTTAAGGGTGGTGTCGACGATGCGGATCTGCGGCCGTGGATGGGGCGTCAGAAGCTGCTCTGGTAGGTTAGATGAGGGTGCGAGAAAGCAGATCTGAGGCCGTGGACTTGTGAGTTGGCAAAGCGGCCCCGGTAGGGTTGAGAATGGTATAGGCGAAGCTACTTCGGTAGGGTTGACGATGGTGTCGGCGAAGCGGCTCCGGTAGGGTTAAGGAAGGTGTCGGCGAAGCGGCTCCGGTAGGGTTGAGGAAGGTGTCGGCGAAGCGGCTCCGGTAGGGTTGAGGAAGGTGTCGGCGAAGAGGATCAGAGTCCGTCGACGGGGGCGTCGGTGGGGCGGCTCCGGGGGGTGTGGATGAAGCGTCTCCAGTGGGGAGTATGAATGAGCCACTGCAGATGCGCGGTGGTTGACGAGAGTACCGGCGAAGCAGATCCGACGCTGTGGACAAGGCCGACACTGAATGGGCTGTGGTACAGTGGTGGATGAGCAGTCTACTTGTTTCTAGGGGAGGTGGAAGGGGTAGATGCGACCGCAGAAGTAGATCCGGCAAGGTGGACGCCGCTGGCAGTGAATGGGCTATGGTACGCCGGTGGATGAGCAGTCTAGGGTTTCGAGAGGGGAGGGGAGAAAGGGCGATGAAGTACGGACGGCGTGATGTAAGATGCTCTGGTGCTGTCGAGTTAGTCGTTTTTGCGGGAGGGGAAGAGGAAATGGGGGTGCCGTGTAGTGGGGGGAATCGGAAGTTACCAAAGCATCCCCGACCTATCATGTAGATGAGGGCGGTATTGTAACTGTTGGTCTCCGTGCACCAAGGACAAAAGGGGGATTTCGCATGCTAAAGACTAAGGTGGCGGAAATTTTAGAAGGAGGCAGGAGATTTTGCCGCCCACGGGATCGTTCGTATCCAGTTTCAACTAATTTTGGACCGTGCTAGCGGGAAGGTCATGCTAGACTGTGTACACGGGGCACGCGTCAGCAGTTAATAACTGGTGTGAAGTCCACTCCAGAAAAAAAGACAATAACTCGGGATGATGCGCCGATAACTTGGACGTTCACACGGGCGCGGCCAATCATACAGGTGTAGTGGCGCGTTCACAAAGAAAGGGATCAAACGCTCAACCTATGTATTTCTCGTGTAAATAGATAATTTAGTGCCATTGGTTATTTACTTTAAACATAATGCATTGACGTGTTAGTGTAGAGGCGCACAAAAAGAAATGGATATTGTAGTTAGCTACTTAAAAGTGTTACCTCAGATGATTACATAGCCTCCATTTCATAAATTGCATACCCATTGAATTCATATATGAATATTACATATATTACTTCAAAATAGAAACTTAAATCATCCAACACTAATGAATTTGAATGCAAGAGTAACAATGGTGCATGTGCATGATAGCTACATTGGTTGTTTGAAGAAACATCACTGTAACTTTGGCATGCACAACTAAAAAGGTTTATTTAAATAGAAAAAAAATGTGATATGTGAGTGTCCAATCTTTATAGCGTTGAATCGATATTGTACCTTTGGCCACGATACGAAGTAGATATTGACTTATGTTGAAGCGATGCATGTCCACGATCGCTAGATAGTGATACGTGAATGAATTGTGCAATCTCTCTCACACGCATACATATCTCATTTCCCTGTGGGCATCGGAATCACACACGCGCACTTCGTGTATTTCTCTCCCTCTGCCAGGGTTAAATTCGTCTTTCTACCCCGTCCTACAAGTCTCTCACACAGAAACACACACGCTCTCTATGTCTAACACGCCCACCCCTTTAATTCCGCCCACCCATACCCAGTAATGTCTCAAAGTATAATAATGTGTCTCACACATATGCTATCTACCTATCCCTTAATATAGCTAGATATGTGTCACACAAACTCCTTCTCCCTACTAGCAAGATGCCCATGCGTTGCACGGAACATCAAGATGCATTCGTATGAGAAGTTTATCTTGTGGGAGAAAAGGATGAACGAGGGAATGCCTTATTTGCAAATGCGGAGAGGGGTGTGGGTATATTTTTGCAAAATTGCCATATTTTCCTTCCTGTCCGTCGGATATAAATCGGATGGCCTATATTGTAGGATGGCAGGAACACCATCATCACCAACTCTGTTTTTTATAAGAGTAGAGATATGTGAGTGTCACTGCCGCCCCCCCCACACACCCACACTTCCCAACACCAAAGGAGTAGGGTGACACCTCGATCTTGATACTAATCTATCGACTAGCTTCTCTCTCAAACACACACACACACACACACACACACTACCCGGCACCGAAGGAGTAGGGTGACACGTCGATCTTGATACTAATCTATCGACTGGATTCTCTCTCAAACATACACACACACACTACCGGCACCGAAGGAGCAGGGTGGCACATTGATCTTGATAATAATCTATCTACTCCTCTTTCAAACACACACACACACACACACACACACACACACACTTGCTAGTTGTGCCTCTGTGCCTACCGCGCACACTCTCGACACGTCTTTCTCTCCCTCCCCCCAACAATGACAGCAGAAGGGTGACAACTCGATCTGATCATAACCTGTCAATTGGTTTCTTTCTCAAATATTGTGTCTCGGTGCCTCGCTTGGTAGCCCCCTCGATATGTAGACTTCTCGCGTGCGCACAGCTGTAGTGACGATGACGCTGAACCCAGTGTGCCTTATTTTTATCGGCCTCATGTGATAGTTTTCACCCTGTTTTCTGTTAACTAACAAGGCAACCTTTTCTTTGTTACTACTAGTGAATCTGAAATCATTCGGGGCAGACATAAAATATATCACTTCAACCCAATTATTGCAACAACTATTTTAAAAGAAATTAGCTAGCTGCCCATGCGTTGCACGGAACATCAAGATGCATTTGTACGAGTAGTTTATCTTGTGAGAGAAAAGGCTGAACGAGGGAAGGCCTTATTTGCGAACATGGAGAGACGTGTGGGTATATTTTTGCAAAATTGTCATAGTTTCTTTCCTATCCGTTAGATATAAATCTGACGGCCTATATTGCAGGATGGCACGCACACCATTATCACCAACTCTGTTTTCTACTCCCTCCGTACGAAAATACTTGTCATCAAAATGGATAAAAATAGATGTATCTAAAACTAAAATACGTCTAGATACATTTCCTTTTATCCATTTTGATGACAAGTATTTCCGGACGGAGGGAGTATTTGTCTTTTTAGAGATTTCAACAAGTGACTATGACCGGACCTTACCAACATACTCAAAAAAGTAGTCCATAATTTTGATGTTACCCTCTTTTCTTGGCGGTGCAGTGCCATCTGGATACCTCATAAATAAATCAAGGACAAATCTGACCCCCTCCTGAAAAGACATACGAAGGAAAATGAGTGAATCTACACTCTAAAATATGTCTACATACACATCCGTATGTGGTAGTCCATTTGAAATATGAAAAAGACAAATATTTAGGAACGAATGGAGTATATATAAGAGTAGACATGGAGATATATCTCCAGCATGGTCTACAACAAAAATGTGCTGGGCTGGTTAGCGCAGGATGCTCGCAACGCGATGACATGAGATTGAATTCTGTCTTTTAACTTTAGATTTTTATATTATATATTACTCTAATTATTTAATATATACTTCTTTCCATACTGTACTAATAGTGGAACCCACAGAGTACTTAGAATATTAAGGATTGACTTGTTTCTTTTTAACTTTCTGTACGAAGCTGTAGCCACCCTGCAAGTCACGTGTACACTGTACATGCAATTAACTTTTTATAGAGGGACAATCATACAGGCAATTAACTCAAATGGATTGGATGTCACTCTATTTTTTCCAGCATAAAGAGCATCTCCAACGGTAGCCGGCAAATTTCCTCTCGCTTCCTTCCGCGGAGGACGACATCAAACGCCAGCGGCATACATTTTTACAACTCTAACCAACAAGATGAAATTCGTGCAAACACGGACTGATTTCATATAAGCATGAAGGATTTCATATAAAAAAGCCGGATCTTCATATAAACATGATGGATTTCATTACATTTACATGAACTAAGAGGTGCCAATCCGGCTCTCTTGTATAATTAATACTCCCTCCGTCCGGAAATACTTGTCCAAGAAATGGATATATCTAGACTTATTTTAGTTCTAAATGGCCGCCCGCGGATCCCTTTGTCTTCCTCATGTCCGTCAGACACTTGTGGGGTCGACGAAGATCCTCAGAAGAGACGAAGCAGCAAAGAAACCACATGAAATCCGTGGTCATCGCCTCAGCGGTGGCCTTCATGGGTCCCAAGTGGCGGCGGCCTCCCGTGTTCCACTTCTCCTCGATGATGGCCGCGGACACGGAGAAGCTGGCCACCGACTTGTCACTCTCCACGCACCCGGCTTCTGTCTCTGCCTGCATGGCGCTGCCGCAGGCACAGGAGGCGCGCCCACAGACACGGGAGACGCGGCCAACGCAGACACTGGTGGCGCGGTACGACGTAGCAGCGACGATGCCCGTACCGGCGTGCTCGCCGCCGTGCCGGCATGGAGCAACTCGCCACTCTTCATCGAGCTGAACTGGAGTGGCGACTTGCTGAACCACACGCCTGCTTGGGGTGGCAACTGGCTCCGTTGGGCCAAGCGAGGTTGGTGAAGCACCGAGCGACCTCGCCCGTATCCGGAGGGCTCGGCGGGCCACCCAGCCGGGTAATATGCCGGAGAACGGCTCATTGGAAGCCATCAGAAGGGTGGAGAAAATGGTGAAGGAGGAGATGGGGGAGCGGCGGAGCGGTGCGATTCTTGCCCGCTGTCTGTCTGGCCTCGTCTAAATAGAGGGCAGACGGTAGGAGCTTGGCCGGCGTCTGGCCTCGTTTAAACTAAGGGCAGACGGGAGGAGCTCGGCCGGTGTTGCGTTTAATTCCGACCCGCTCATGAACGGACGTGTGGCTGGAGTAGGATTCTCGGTTTGCATGCGGGTTTAACGGAGGGGTTTAATGGAGGCGCCGGGCGTGCAGCGGGCGGCGCAGTACTATTCGATTTGACAGCATTAATGATCCATCAAATCACAAAGGCCCTCGCCTCTCGTGAAACCGACCGAGCTCGACTGCCCCACCCTCTAGCCTTTTAAAAAATGTATATACTCCACTTTTGTACAGTACTAGTATCGATGGATTGCGCCATGGAGAAAAACTTGAAATAAAAAAAAGGTGGTACATATAGAGAGCGCTCGTGAACTATGTGTCATACATGGCAATAAATAAAGCACTACACATGATACTAAGGCTGGTCATAATGGGAGTATCATAGGTAGTATCATGCATGCCAACTAAGCAATTTTGATGAGGTGTCATTGAATTAAATGAGGAAAGAGGAGCTTGAGTATCATATCATGATACCGTATCATATTAAATGATGTGCTACTTTGTGTCATGCATGGCAATAAATGTAGTCCTATATGATACCAACATATGATACCATGCATTACGGATGTAGTATCATACACTAGTATCATATGCATGATACTAGTATATGATACTCCCCATTATAACCAGCCTAATATATGATACATGCGCAGGAGTACTAAGTATTATTAATACAGTTTTGCTAGAACTCATCTAGATGAGATATAATTTGGTCTGATTCATCTTTTATAGCCATTGGATGTGATGCTATAAGATGCGTGTGTGCTGACGTGGGTTGTATTTGTTCTTGTGCAACGAACTGACCACTACATGTCATGTTTGATAGTCTCAAGTCATTAAAAGCATACAAGCCCCACATCTCTTCTTGGTTGATTCCTCTATTTATGTCAAAAAATAAGAAACAACATGAGAGTTAATGCACCACGCCTATGTGTTTACTAGTATTTGGTTTTCGTAAGATGACTTAATACTCACCTAGACGGAGGGAGTATTCGATTTGACAGTGGCGCCGCAGTTCCCGATACGGCTTTAATGCAGACGAGGGAGGGAGTAGCGGTTCCCGATATGTTGAACGACCAATGCATCCTCCTTCAATAATGCATGATGGAAGTAATGGGAGGACGTCCGGTAAAAGAGGCTGCACGATGTGAATGCAACGCAGTTTGCCCTCATTGCCCTCATATAAAGGCGCCCATCCATTCCAATGCATCTACCACATCGTACGCACCTAAGCATTTGCCTAAGCACCTACACTAAGAGCAAAAGAGCTCTCTCTAGACCCATGGCGGCGATGCGCGTGAGCGGCCAGCGGCTGCGCCAGATGGTCCACAACGCCGGCCTGCGGCATGGCGCCGATGATCGTCTCCAGACGGTGTTGGAGACCGTCTGGTGGATGGCTGCCGTCGACGCCAACTACGACTCTCAGTTGGACCAGATGATCGTTGCCACCAGCAACAAGTTCACCGTCCTCAATAAGCTCGCGGACAAAATCGCCGTACTCCTCCAGCCAGCGCGCCCGGGCTCCTCATTGCTTGCCACCCTAATCGGCCTCCATGGACGGAACCTCTTTCAAGCACTGGTGGCCCTCGAATTGCCCGCCGACGCCACGAAGAATGTACACCTAGAGGTCGTGCTCGCCACGAGGCGCTTCACCCTGCAAGAATTCGTCGACCTACACATCCACGCGTATGAGCAAATCGTGTACATAGGTATCTACAAGGCCAGTGAGGACGCTACAACGTTGTCCTTCTTCAACTGGCTGGAAGCCTTGGATGCCTTTGTTGAGTAGCACCTCGACCTCGCCACAAAAGCCGCCGCTCCTTAGCCGCCGGCCGGTGGCCCGACACACTAAGTTGAGGAGGAGGAGGTCGTACGTTCGTGGATCCATCTTTCTTCTTGCCTTCTGTAACCACCACTGTGATCGCATCATCGTGGCCTTAATTCTTATTGTGCTGTTGCATTCTCGTTCCAGTCAATACCGACATGTGCGAGCCCTTTGCTTAATTATATGCATCACTGTAACTAGTACTCCATCCGTCAATTTATAAGTTGTGCTTACCTTTTCCATCAAATTCGTGCAACACGCGGACATCTTGCTAGAAACACTAGAATATGTCTATATAATCAGTATGTGATAGTCCATTTGAAATCTCAAAAAAGACAAATATTTAGGTATGGAGGGAGTAATATATTAGGAGTATATCAAAACAATAGTGATTTATTTCAAGTTTGTGAACAAATACTACTATTCTACTACTTTGGATCCGTCGCAACGCACAAGCACATTGCTATTAAAAGGAAAAGGCCTGCCGCGTTCGCGTCGCACCCCCACACGCCCGGGAATTGGGAGTACAACACGGCCCGTCCGGCACGACACATAGCTTAGGGAAGGCGTGTTGCCTAGCAGTGGCAGAGCTTGAAGCAAAACGTTGGGCATGCCAGTCTAGCCAGGCTATAGAAATTACCCTTGCGTTGACGTTCCATGCCTCAAAACTGGATGTACAACTACGAAAATCCTGCTAGGTTGGGCGGGCCAGGGCACGTGTTGGCCCTCACGTAGCTCTGCCCCTGTTCCTAGCATTTTCACTTTCATGTGGGACCGCCGTTGAGCAAACTGACACCCCGCCCACTGCCGGGTTGGAAAACAGAAACAAGGGGAAGATCTAGCTGTAGCACGGAAGCCAAGAAATTTTTGCGTCAGAAGGGGCTCGTTGATAGAGTAGGAGCATTCCGTACTAGTACTACTCCTACTAGTACTACCAAGTTTGTACTCCTAATACTATATTACTAGTGCTACCACTGTACAACTAGTAGATACGTGCACGACACAACATCGTAGGAACAAAAAACGGGAAGATCTTGTTTTGGGTGATTTATCTTTTTTCCAATCAACGTAGTATGAATAATATGATGTGGGGGGCACCCATGAAGCTTATGTGGATTGGTTGCATGGCTATGGAAGGTTAGAGAAAAATAAATAGATAATGTGTTTAGAGTGCACTCCACTAAATAGATATACTTTGGATCCATTGCAACGGACCATCACATCTATATTTATACCCCCTATATAGTGTGTGAAAAACTTTGAAAGTTGGTCGTTGGATGAAGCCAATCCGACGGTATAAAAATGGCAAATCCGAGCACTACTGGCCGTTGGATATCATCCACCAGATTCTGCCACATGTATAATCTAGAAGATTCCATGGTTGAACTTAATTCATGACTAACTTTGCCACAACTAAGCTCAGGCAAAGTTATTAAGTTCTTCAAAATGAGAGCCACAAGTTGGCAAGCCTAAGGGAATCTTGCCACATTTTTTGTGTGTATGTCATGTGGGGCCTTAGTGTGGCTTGCCTAAGGTGTGGCTTGAACCAAACACTCACCTAAGTTAATCAAACTTACCTAACCTTACATTCCACCAGATTTTGCCACATGTTAGAATCCAGAAAACTCCACATGTAGAAGCATAATGCACAAACCACCAGAATCTCATGCGTGCAATGCACGTGTACCTTACTAGTACTAGTTGGTAGTAGTAAGAAACAAATTCCAGTTTTGGCACGAGCTCGTACTACGGGAGCACCACAAGGCCTACCAGAGGAGTTACATTTCCCTCTCAGGGCCCACGGGACCGAACTTCACTAGCTTAGTGCCCGGCCTATGAGTCAATGACATGCGGACCTTAAATGCGACTGGCCCACATGTCATTCTCATGGTGGTGGCATGGTTCGCGACTCACTCGTTCGAGATGAACCGGCAGGTGGTGGCGTGGCCGTGGCGAGGGTACCACCGCTGGGCGTCAGGGCATTACGAGGCGTAGATGGCCACACCGGCGGGTACTACCTGTAGTACATAAGTACTCCAGCTGAGGATTGATGCCCGGGACGAAATGTGTCACAGCCGCTGGATGAAAATTCGATGGTGCGGGAGTATGGATCGGAGCACAGCAGCGGAGCAGGCAAACCGCGTCCAATCGGGTGTGTGTGTGGTAGAAAGTTTATGGTCGCCGCAGTTCAGCTTGCCCGCATGTCATGCACACAAAGGCAGAGGAGCGGTGAGGCCGACAGGGATGAGGGGCACGAACAATCCTACCATTCTGTCACTGACATGTGGGGCCCATAAGCATGGGTCCCACCTGTCAGCGAAGGAAAGGCAGGGCAAGGCAGTGATAGCCACGTCAGAGGATCCATGTCCACGTCGGGGGACGTCGTGCCGTGGGTTGGAGCGGCGTCGTGGGAATCTCATGTGGGTGTGGCAGTGGTAGAAACAAGAAACGTGATGGTCGCCGTGGTTCAACTTCCATGGACAAGCTGTCGTGTCTGCTGGCACATGTATATCAAAACTAGAGTGTTTATATTTCAAGCACGTGAACAAGTATTATTCTACTAGTTTGGATCCATTGAATGCACGGGCCAGCACATTGGTAGTAGTAGTGTCCATGTCTATATTTAGAGGCCTTCCCTCGTTCATCCTTTTCTCTCACAAGATAAACTACTCATACAAATGCATCTTGATGTTCCATGGAACGCACGAGGATGTTTCCTTGGGGGTCTCTCCAGCGCGGTGTGTCCGTAGTTGCAAGTTGACGCCCCTTGAGATGCCGACGTTGAGGGGCACTCAAATTTCCTCCGATGAGCAGGTAAGATGAGTTTGATCACGTAGTAAATGCATTCTAAAGACTACTTCCGTGTCCATTTCCTAATTCTCCCCCTGCCCACTGTTTCACAGGCTAGGCTCGGTGCGAGTGGAGATTGGCTTGCATATGTACGGGAGGGTACCAACATCAATTTGCACAACATTTACAATGGTGACACCGTTCCCGTAGAACCTTTGTCCAACATTGGGATCAGCCATGCATTGGGCCACCGCATGAATTGGTACGATGGAACCATAGTGAGATTGAATAAAAGATAGCACGAACCTTGCACATGGCGGTCAAAGGCGGACCATGCTGTCTACGGCCGATTTGTTGCCATACGAGTAGGAAGACGCCATGCTCCTTTCTAACCGCATCTTTGCGGTGACAAACCAGGGGACTTATTTTGTATGGGACACATCCTACGATACACTCCCTCTCTCCTAGTTTATTTGTTTTGAATCTTTTCATTTTATAAGTTTCAAATTGAAATTTAGAGCTCCCCATCACATGTTGAGATTACAATGTCCATTAAATCGTTGCGTGCATGTATAGTAAAGAAACAAATCTCAAGTTTGGCACGAGTTCGTGCTGCGGGAGCACCACAAGCCCTGGCGCAGGAGTTACATTTCCCTCTCAGGGCCGTCGGGACTGAGCTTCAACGCCTTACTACACCTACCTTTGAGTCAATAACATGTGGACCCGATAGGTGACTGGTCCACATGTAATGCTCCCGAAGGCAGAGGGGCAGTGGGGCCAAGAGGGGTGAGCCGCAGGTCGGGGGACGTGTGGTTTCATGGGTTCGAGTGGCGTCGTGGGAATCGTGGGTGGCTATGGTAGAAACTTGATGCTCGCCGCATTTTAGGTGGCCCACATGTCATGCACACAAAGGCAGAGGGGCGGTGCAGCCGAGAGGGGTGAGGCGCACGTCGGGGGGCGTGGTGCCGTGGGTTGGAGAGGCGTCGTGGGAATCGCAAGATGAAACATGATGATCGCCACAGTTGAACTTCCATGGACAAGCTGTCATGTCTACGGACACATGCACTGCATACCGATCACTAGAAGGAGTAGCCGAGAAAGCTATATATGCAGATAAATAGTTCCTTATAGTCAAGCGGGCCCATGCTACTACTCTGTTCCAAAGACATGCACACCATCAAAATAGTCCATCTATATCAATATACATCGAGAGGGAATAATTTTTTTACAAGAGAGGAAATAGTTCATCCATCCATAATGCCCTCCTGCTGGTGTAGAGTTTTCTTCTCCTTCTTCTTCTTCTTGTTCTCATTCTCTATGGGAGACGGCTTCCCAACAAGCTCTTTGGACCTTGCAGCTATCTCGAAACTCACACGGGCATCGAGGGCAGCTATTTTATCCGCTCGTACGTCAAGGGATAATTCTCCCATATAGACGACCTTAATGCCACCGTCTTGTCACCCTTCTGAAGATTTGTACCGAGCAGAAAATTTTCTACGTCGAATAGGGATGGTGTCTGTTTAGCACAATCTTCTACATGAATTTTGATTCTGGTTTGTAGGTCAGCGATGCTTTTCAAATCAAGGTTGTACGGCTCCAGCTTCTGTTTGTCCCCTTTGATGGCTGCCCCACAGAAGTATACGTCCTCTCGAGACAAGAAATCGTGAAGCTCACCTGGTATGGAGGGCGAGTGTATGATGTGGTACACCAAAACATCATCTTTGAGGCACAGCTGAAGGACGGCGGCACGCTGGATCTTCCCAGGGGCACGCTCCCTGTACTCTACGTCGAGACCGATGACCCTCGTCTCTACCTTTTTGAGGGAGTTGGATACATTGTTGATCCACTGCCGAACAACCCTTGGGTTGACAGTGACGGTGGCAACTATGTGCATTGATCCTTCAACGAGGACATGTTGGACGATAAAACCTGCATCTTGATCTCTTTCGCCATTTGGAACCGCTGAAACGGAGGGCTATGGTTTGGTGAATTAGGATTATATGGCTAGTCTAACTAAAGTAGTAGATGATTATTTAAAGAGGTTAAAACAATGTGAATGCAGTGGGGTTTGGATGCAAACGAAGACGAAGGGGAGGTGAACAAACCGAGGCGAATCAGTTCCCGATGGAGAAGTAAATGGGAGAAGTGGCATGCATGCAGTTGATTAGACGGCTAGGTAGACTAAACGAAAAGGCTATGCGGGTAGACTGAGGAGTTGTACCTGTTCGTGTACGAGCCCATCCTTCCTGATAGGTGGGACCTATGCAAACAGATAAAAAAATATGTTGTAGCTTTTTTTTGAGCGCATGAGTGGGAGACACAACATTCTCTGGTTAAGGAATACTCCCTCCGTTTAGGTGAGTATAAGTCACCTTATAAAAATCAGGTTTTCCCGAAACCTTTAGGCGTGGAGCATTAACTTCCCGCTCGATCCCCTCCCAGTCTCGTTAGCCAGCATTCTCTTCCTCTGCTGCCGCGTTATGCCTTTCCATTTTTCCTCTTCTCAAGTGTGGAACGATCTGCATGCCGTCCTTGATGCAGCAAAACGACCACTGCATGCATCACGGCAGGGCGTTGATTGGGCATGCACGAGAATTTGGTTCTGCTTGCAATATGGATGATACCTGAACGATGAAGTGAACATGCACGCTAGCATGGGAGACCTATTTCCTCTATACAATACTAGAGTACTCATGTTCCTACTACTACTACTAGTAGTAGTACAACCGTGGTACACTTGATGGTCAAAATACTATTCATCCGGTCCTCACAGTGAAGTGACAACACCCTGCACCTGACACTAGTCCAGGCGAGGCGGTGTGTTCAGGTTACCAAAGTCAGCCTCACCCTGTGCACTGTGCAGTCTGTCACCGCCGCTGTATAGCACATTGGCGCCTCGCCTCGTCTCCCTCTCCGCTCCCATAGCACTACTCCATCTCCATCTCCTTCTCCGTCTCCGTCTCCGTCTCCATCTCACTGTGCCCCCGTGTACTGTTGCTTCACTCGGATCCCCTAGTACCACTATTCCCTCGCTAGCCGCTCCAGCACCGACATCCTTCTCCCCCGTAAATCAAGCCCCCTTCCAAACTCCACCATGGCCGAACGCGAACCACGCAACATCCATATGAGCCGCGATTGGAGCAATCTCCCCAGTGACATCCTTGTCCTCTATTGTTCGTGTATGGATATGTTGACCGCCCTGCGGCTGGCTGCATGCTCGAGGGACATGCACACAGCCATCGTCGAAGCGAGGCCTAAGATTTTCAAGACACCCTGCTTTCTGCTATCTGGTCTTGCGAGATTGGCTCACCATGATACGGAGGCGTGCATGATGCCCCTCGACTTCAATCCGATCTCCATTAGCCGAAACTTCTTTGCAGGTATGTAGTGTGTCGCCGTACATCATTTCCCTCGACATCGATCCGATCACCATCGCCCGGAACTTCTTGGCAGGTATGTACTGGGTCGGCATGAACTCCCACTAGATGGCTGCCTTCAGAGAAGACGGTAAAAAGTTGGTGCTCGTGAACTTCCAGACCTCCCATGAGATTATCCTTCCTCTGTTGGATTATATAGAGTATTACCATTGCGGTCCAAGTCATCTAGATTACTACGTCAGTTGGACAGACCTTGTTTTGCAGAAGATTGTAATCTGCCAAGTACCCACACGACATGTGAATTACGCAGACTTCAAGCTAATTGCCTTGTTCGACCGCGGACTCACCTATCTTTACGCCGGTGTCTTTTTTAGCTGGAGACAACTCAGCTCGCAGTGGATCATCGTCAAAGCTGATACACACTTCTGTGATGCTATTGAACACAATGGCATCATCTACGCGATCGACAAAACAGATGGCACCACGTATTGCTGGGATGGAGCGTGTAAGTTGTTTCCGTCTCATGTTAATGATGACGCCATGACACTGTTTGAACTTTTTGTGATGATTGCCATATCCCCGTTTGAGCAAAATTTGAGTAGAACTATGGCAATATATTAGAGACGCCGTAAATCAGCTATATTTGGAATGAGTTAATTCATGCGATTGTGACCATGTCATTACAGCCAATTTGTACCCTGAATAATCAAACGGTTAGGAATATATGGATATTATCCTTATTTTTACAGTAATCTATATACTACTACTAAATATGAGTGTGTATCAATGGCCATGTTAGTTTCCTCATTTTCATGATGTAGAAACATGCACCACACTGTTGGTTTCATCTAAACATACATTAGGGAAGTAAATGTGCATATGGAGAACTCTATATTTGGAAGTAGTGAAATCCTGCAAATGCTTACCATGTGTACATACCTATATTCGCCCTTCAGCAATCAATGGCTAGAATAATATCCTCACAAATTTTTTGCCCACAGAACACGAGTATATAACAATGCATGGTCTATTAGTTACCTTGAAGAATTTGTTTGTGAGGACAGAGCATGATTACATAACATGCATGACATGGTAGTTTCCTGTGAAGAATCGGTTGCGAGATAACATGAGTATAACCATGCATGGCACTTCTATATTTTTGAACCCAGTATACATTTCCCTGTATTTTCCTCCCAGTTCCAACAGGGACATATCAATGTTGTTTCTTGCATTATCGTACTCATACTCTGAACAATGCTGATCTTACATTAACAATGCCTGTCCTTTTTGATATGATGCAGTGTCCCTACAGTTGCTGCCCTTTGTAATTACACGACCTTTGCCAAAAACAGGGAAGCACAACTGGTTCCTCGCTCGATCAGACGATGACAAAAGACTGATGATCATTCGGACACATGAGCCGGAAAAGTTATATTGCAAAAATCCCACTGTATACAAGCACCGTGTAATACGTGAGTATCCGGACAGTGGCTGTTACGTCTATGAGCAGGATACTAGCTTGTTGGGGCCTTTAGGATTTTTTAGTTGGAGGCGGGTAAACAGCCTTGGTTCACACTCTCTGTTTCTCGGACTCAATTATCCGATTAACCAGGAGATCACCGTTGGCAAGGACCTTGATGGAAGAGAGGCTCTGTTTGCTATGGAAAACTGTGTCTACACGGCGAGCCCTAGGAGTTCGGGAGCAAACTCCCCTGATTGTCAACGATACAGCCTGCAGCCAAAAGAAGGTGAGAATGACAAAGGCATCCAGATTAACTTTGATCCTTGGATGTCTCAATTATGATAGGCAGTGATGTGGTTCAAGCCTTCAGGTTGATAGGTAATTGGGCTGTTGCATCGAAAGGGTGGAGTACTGGTGTCTCCGGATCATTGGTCGCTGAAGCGGGGCTGCAAATTATGATGGTGTTGGATCATCTCTTCGAATGACTTTATTGTCTTTGCTGCTGGTTCTGGATGGACAGTTCTTTATTTTGTTATGCATATTCCTTGTCATTTGGTCATCCTCGTCTATGTCACTCTTTCTATGTAATAGTTGCTTCTATTTAGAATGTCATTCTCATTTGGATCACGAGAGTCTGAGCGGTGCAGATGGTACGTTTTGGTGGTGTAGCCAGACTTCTTATGAACTATCATGTCTTGCTATTTATGTCAGTAGTAGTTACTAGTCAGTGTTTGAATGTTGTATATATCGTTGTTTCGAACTGTTTATTGTCTCGAACTACTGGTGGGCTAAATGAGGGCATCACCATTCTCCAGTGTTCAGAGTATATCTCCTTTTTTCAAGTTATATAATTTGAGCTCACTATCTTTTTGATGATGTACACTTGTTTGGGCCAGTGAGGTGTCATTGAATATGGGCCGAGTAGTAACGCAATGCCAAACAGGTCAATTATGACTCTTGGGCCGGGCTCTCAAAAGATCCTGAAAAAAAAGGCCAGGCTCTCCAAAAAAGAAAGAATAAGGACTCTTAGGCCGACATGTGGGCGCCACCGGTGTTTTCGTGCGCTTGCGTGCCGAGAGCATATTGGCGCGTGCTCAAAATTCATGCTACCTTTTCATCCCTAGTCTCCCGCCCCTCCCCCACCTCTGGAATCTCGATTCCTACTCCAGTTCCTCCAAATCCCCCTCCTGTACTCCCTGTACTCAAGGGCACTATCATGTCGCCGGTCAACGCGGATCTCCGAGCCAGAGATCCTGAGGTCCGTCCTGCCTTCGGTCGCTGCGTGCTGTCGCTCAACAGTGGCATGGTGGCGCTTGACGACTAGTTTGCCGGCAAAGTGCTGATGGTAACCATCAACGGTGACCGGCCTCCCGTCTCGCCGGACGACCTTGTCAAAGCTCTTGGCATTGCGCATGGCATCCAAATAAGTGACTTGCTCGTCGAAGTCTGTCCGCCACTAGCTGATTTCTTCGTCAAGTTCCGGACAACTTTCGACTGTAGTCATGTGTTCAAATCTTCCCGGCGTTTGTTTTGCGATGGCACACTGGTGAGCTTTGATCGGTGGCACCCAGGATGGGACTCGGTGCCCTCCGAGCTTGAGTTTTTAACAAAGCTTACCTTCCACGGCATGCCTCGACGTGCTTGTAACAACGAGTCCATGAATGAGCTTATCAACGACCTTGGAGGTGAGCTCGTAAGTATGTTTGTTCCTCTAGACAGCTGGGCTCTGACTGTTATGGCATGGATGAAGAAGCCGTCCACCATACTGAAGGTGATTGGTGTTGAGATGCCGGTGCAGGAACTGGGGTTGTACTATTTGTCGCCACCAAGGCCGCCGCGGACCATGTTAGGGATGTACCTGTATCGAGTGTTCGTGCATGTCGAAGAAGTGGTCAATCCACCAATCGAAGTCCTGACGCCGCCGTCGATGATGTCCATTATAGGAGTCAACGTCAGACTTTCCCCGTGTTGCTCGGAATGATGGATGGCACAGGGCCTACTCCATCACACGGCGGAGGCCACTGCTTCTTTGGGAGAAGAGGCAAGGCTGGCTGCCTGGATGTGCTCTAATTTGAGGTAACAACTGAATCTTGTCAGATAGTACTAGTTAAATCCGAGCTATGGGTCTGAAGCACTGATATGCCAGTACATTTGATTGTGACCTGTTCTAATTTTGTACCTGAACTTTTTTTAGAAAGGGCTGTACGTCAACTTAATGTGCTAGCAGGACTTATTGTGTTGTCTGTCTGTTTTGTTTGCACAACATTCAAGATATTTCCCCGTCATTTATAAAGACGATGAACCATTATGTACGACTTCGTTGGTTTCAACATAGCCCTTCCCGTAGCGATCCACTGCTTCCATCCTGATTGTGCCACCTGCGTGAAATTTTTGTATGCAAGTTCAGTGTGCTATGATGTTCTATATGATTGTATCAACTATATAAGTTTTTACTGAGCATCAGCAATGCATGTGGCTGAAATATGTATTTACGAGCATCGTCCGATGGGTCTCTCTCTCTATCTCTCTCACTCTCTCTCTCTCTCTCTCACACACACACACACACACGCACAAGTGGGACCCGTTGAATTATTTATTTGCTCGTGACAGCTTTTAATTAGGTTCCGCTGTAATCTAACTTTTTTCTTAAGTTATTAATTGAGCTTAGTTACTTCAAAAAGTTGTATACAATATCCGGGTCAACTTGTTATCCACCCCGCTGGGCTGCAAAGTTTCCTAGGAGGTATGCATTAGGCTTAACAAGAAAATGGACTTTAAGAAATAATAAATGGGATGTAATTATAATAACTGGGCAATTACAATGCACCAAACACGTAATTAGTTTGAAAAATATATTATCTTTGGAATTTGGAAATTTTAATTTCATTACTTGTTGCGCGTGCAATATTTCGTTGGATTTTAACGTGGTACAACTTTATTTTGAAATTATATTTAACCTGACTAGAAATTTCGGATAAAAATATTTCGGATCCCAACAAAATATAGGAATTTTTTTGAATTCTGTTTTGAGCGGTTGTTTGAAATTATTAATCGTTGTCCTAGCTAGAAGTTGGGCTGTACTTTTAACAAACTGTAAATGGGCTGTAGTAAATTCCATTAGAATTGAAAAATCGGCTGTACATTCTTACAAATCGCAAATGGGCTATATGTTCTCTACCAAATCCGAGCTATGGGGCTACTAAGTTGACGCGTACCAAGGGCTTTGTCAACTTAGTCAATATAAACGATTCTAGCTGCAGTGATCGTACAATGTTCATCCAATGGCCGTAGTGCTTCTTCAACCTCTGGTCTTCTTGCTCCAGCCGCCCAAAGCAGTGCCGGTCATGTCACGTGCTCCTGCCTCCAATGGTCGGCTGTGATGCCGCGGAGGCCTCAACTCCCCGTACTACTCCCACCGCTGCCAGGCCATCCCTCTACTCACCCACACCCCCTGTTATTCTGCGGCGACGGCAGCCTCACACTGCAGCCAAACCAATGAACCCTCGTACTCCTCTCCTCGCGGGCTACCACTACTGCGTCTTCCCCGGCTCCGCGTCGTCCCCTTCCTAGGCCTCACCGTCGTCCAGACCACCGCCCTGGTGCTCTCGGCGCAGCGTGGTCAACGTGGTCAACGACCGACTTCCATCGGAAGAGTACTGTACGTGGAGAGGCTAACAGCTGGGTCCAGGCGGCCGCAAGGAAGTGCCTCCTTATTATGCGCAAAATAATTATTCCTCCACCTGACATCAGGGACCCACCATACGGGCCACCTTATTTCGCGAAAAAATGTTTCCCCCCTGACAGCTGGGACCCACCGGATGGGCTAGCGTATTTCACGAAAAAAACATTCCCGGCGCTGTCAGCTCGGACCCACCGGAAGTGCCTCCTTATTATGCACAAAAAAATGAATACTCCCCCTGCTAGCTGGGACCCACCATGGTGGGATGCTGACTTGTGGGCCTACTAAGTTGACTGGGACGGGGGCCTTTGTCAACTTTAGTCAATATGAACGATTCTAGCTCCAGTGACCGTACGATGTCCATCCAACGGCCGTAGTGCTTCTTCAACCTCCGGTCTTCTTGCTCCAGCCGCCCAAAGCAGCGCCGGTCGTGCCGCATGCTCCTGCCTCCCGTGGCCGGCTGTGCTGCCACGGAGGCCTCATCGCCCCTACTATTCCCACCGCTGGCCAGGCCCTGCGACGACGACAGCCTCACACATCAGCCGAACCAGTGAACCCTCGTACACCTCTTCGCGCGGGCTTCCACTGCCACGTCTTCCCCGGCTCCCCGTTGTCCCCTTCCTAGGCCTTGCCGTCGTCCACCGCCCTGGTGCTCTCGGCGCGGCGTGGTCAACGTGGTCAAGGAACGACTTCCATCGGACGTGGACTGTACGTGCAGAGGATGACAACTGGGTCCACGGGCGCAACAAGGAAGTTCCTCCTTATTACGTGGCAAATAATGATTCCTCCACCTGACAGCTGGGACCCACCAGACGGGCCACTGTATTTCGCGAAAAAAACGTTTCCTCCTGACCGCTGGGACCCACCAGCTACATCTTCGCATGCAAGGAAGTGCGTCTGAGAAAAAAAACAAAACGATTCGCCCCCCTGACCGCTGGGACCCACCAGCGACACCTTCGCACGCAAGGAAGTGCGTCCGGGCAAAAAAAACGATTCGCCCC
>NC_041391.1:268867769-268868522 GCF_002162155.2 Triticum dicoccoides
GACTGCTGGGACCCACCAGCTACATCTTCGCACGCAAGGAAGTGCGTCCGGGCAAAAAAAAAACAATTCGCCCCCCTGACTGCTAGGACCCACCAGCTACATCTTCGCACGCAAGGAAGTGCCTGACAGTCGGGACCCACCTGGTCGAAGCGTACGTAGCGTTGTCGTTCTGGTCGTGAACGTGTACGTACATACTGGTTGATGTAGAGGCGCGCACGTGTCGTAGTAGAGGCGCGCACATAGCATGTACACATACGTACATCGGCGAGGGTGCAAGAAAGAAAATACATCCACGTATGTACATACAGGCAGGGTCTCGAACGCCTACTCGAGCATACGTACATGGCTGGGTCGGAACGGATAAACAACATCATCGTCGTGTTCATTGGGAGCCAACCGGCTGGGTCGGAACGGAATGCATGGTCGTGTTCATCGGGAGGGCTTGGACGAAACAGGCGATGGAAACGAGGTTTAGCGTACCACAGAACGGAGGAAACGGCCTTGTGTTCGACCGGCCACGTTCAGAACGGGGTCCTGTTGATCGGGAGGGGTGTGGCGTACCACAAAACGGACGAAATGGACCTCCTACGGTCGAAACAGGGGTCCTATTGATCGGGAGGGGTGTGGCGTACCGCAAAACAGAGGAAACGGACCTCCTACGGTCGAAACGGGGGTCATGTTGATCGGGAGGGGTGTGGCGTACCGCAAAACGGAGGAAACGGACCTCCTACGGTTGAAACGCGGTCCCTGTTG
>NC_041391.1:268869349-268909263 GCF_002162155.2 Triticum dicoccoides
CACTGTTCATCCAATCGATCGGCTTTAGTTAGCAGTAGTAGCGAAGGAATCGCTCCATCGGGTTCAGTTAACAGCCATCGATTGATCGCTCGGGCTCAGTAATGTGTAGCCTGTAGTGCAATCGCTCGGGTTCAGTTAGAGGCCAACGCCTCGCACGGTTTCAGTTAGAGCCAATGCCTCGCACACACACGCGTACGTGTACGAGAGAAACGCGCATCGCTCGGCTCCCGACCTCCCACCGTAATCGGCAACTCCCCGAAATTTTCCTCCCCCTCGCTTCTACCACGGTTTTTTCCGTCATGGACGGCCCAAAGAATGTCATGCAGCTGCGTCTCCGGCCCGCCCAGGACGAAAAGCCCATTTTCTGTCATGATTTTTTGTCATAGAAGTAGGAGCCCACCACATCTATGATGATACCAGGTTTTGTCCTAATTATCGTCATAGAAGTGTCATATGTATGACATAATTTTTTTTGTTCGGCCCAAAATGTCATGGATGTGTGTTTTTTGTAGTGTATGAAAGAATTATGAACGGTGGCTTTGCCACAAATACGATTTCAACTACATGATCATGCAAAGCAATATGACAATGATGATGCGTGTCATAATAAACAGAACAGTGGAAAGTTGCATGGCAATATATCTCGGAATGGCTATGCAAATGCCATAATGGGTAGGTTGGTGGCTGTTTTGAGGAAGGTATATGGTGGGATTATGGTACCAGTGAAAGTTGCACGATACTAGAGAGGTTAGCAATGGTGGAAGGGTGAGAGTGCATATAATCCACGGACTCAACATTAGTCATAAAGAACTCACATACTTGTTGCAAAAATCTATTAGTCATCGAAACGAAGTACTAGCTACACGGATGCTCCTAGGGGGATAGATTGGTAGGTAAAGACCATCGCTCGTCCCTGACCACCACTCATAAGGAAGACAATCAAAAAATATTTCATGCTCCAACTTCATTACATAATGGTTCACCATACGTGCATGCTACGGGAATCACAAACTTTAACATAAGTATTTCTACAATCCACAATTACTCACTAGCATGACTCTAAGATTACCATCTTTATATCTCAAAACAATCATAAGGAATCAAACTTCTCATAGTATTCAATGCACTTAATATGAAAGTTTTTATTATATCCCTCTTAGATGCCCATCATATTAGGACTAAATTCATAACCTAAGCAAATTACCATGCTGTTTAGAGACTCAAAATTATATAAGTGAAGCATAAGAGTTCAACATTTCCTTCAAAATAAAACTGCCGCTGTGCTCTAAAAAGATATAAGTGAAGCACTAGAGCAAATGACAAACTACTCCAAAAGATATAAGTGAAGATCAATGAGTAGTCAAATAATTATGTAACTATGTGAAGACTCTCTAACATTTAAGAATTCCAGATCTTGGGATATTATTCAAACAGCAAGCAAAACAAAGTAAAATTAAATTCCAATGATAGCACATATCATGTGAAGAAGCAAAAACTTAGGTTCAACCAAAACTGACCGATCATTGTTGAAGAAGAAAGGTGGGATGCCAACCGGGGCATCCCCAAGCTTAGATGCTTGAGACTTCTTGAAATATTAATTAGGGATACCTTGGGCATCGCCAACCTCGATCTTTTGTGTCTCCTTACTTCCTTTCATATCGCGGTTTCCCTAAATCTTAAAAACTTCATCTACACAAAACTCAACAAGAACTCGTGAGATAAGTTTGTATAAATCAATGAAAAACCTTTTCATTCTCTACTGTAGAAAATCACTAAAATTATAATTTGACATTGCATACTAAGCGCCTCTGTATATTTAATACTCCTATCCTCAAATAGAATCATTAAACAAGAAAACATATGCAAACAATGCAAACATAACAGCAATCTGTCTAAATAGAACAGTCTGTAAATAATGCAAGAGGAATCATACTTACCTAACTCCAAAAATTCTAAAAAATTACCACACTATAGAAAATTTGTTGTTACTTGCATATCACATTCTGACTTTCCATAAGAATTCAGACAATGATAGAAAACTTTTTGTTTTCAAATAGCGGCATATAGACTTGCAAAATAAGCATGGTAAAGGCTACACTTGACTTTTTATTGAACTAAAAGATGTAAAACATTACTATAAATAACAGCAAGCAAATCTTAATAAAAGCAAATGACACTCCAAGCAAAACTCATATCATGTGATGAATAAAAATATAGCTCCAAGTAAGGTTACCGATAAAGTTGGAGAAGAAAGAGGGGATGCCTTCCGGGGCATCCCCAAGCTTAGTGTCTTTCCACTCCTTATTCACCTCATATCGATATCTCACCCAAAACTTGAAAACTTCAATCACACAAAACTTAACGAAACTTCATGAGATGGGTTAGTATGATAAAGGCAAATCATTCACTTTGTTACTGTCAAGATAAGATTCATGATTGTTCCCACACAATGCCTACTATACCTTATCATTTGCACAATTTATATCACCTCAATATAAGGTATGGAAACACTAAAACAAGCAAACTTTTTAAAAGAAACAGAATCAGTCAAAAACAGAACAATCTGTAATAATCTGAACAACAACCATACTTCTGTTACTGCAAAAATTCTGAAAAATTAGGACAATGTAGACAATTTGTATATCAATATACTGTAAAACAATTCAAAATTTTTTTGACGCTCCAGTGATTTTTAACAATTGTGTGACTTGGCGCAAAAGTTTCTGTATTTTGACAGAATTGAATCAACTATCATCCACACTATCCCAAAGGCTTTACTTGTTACTTTACTGAAACAAAAGATATGAAACATGATTACTATAGTAGCTCAATCATGTGGACACACAAAAACAATAGGCGTAAATATTGGGTTGTCCCGCAACAAGCACTTTTCTTTAATGCCTTTCTAGCTAGGCATGATGATTTCAATGATGCCCACATAAAAGATAAGAAGTAAAACACAAAGAGAGCATCATGAAGCATATGACTACCACATTTAAGCCTAAACCACTTCCTATGCATAGGGATTTTGTGAGCAAACAATTTATGGGAGCAAGAATCAACAAGCTTAGGAAGGCAAAACAAGCATAACTTCAAGAATTTCAACACATAGAGAGGAAACTTGATATTATTGCAATTCCTACAAGCATATATTCCTCGCTCAATAATTTTCAGTAGCGTCATGAATGAATTCAACAATATAAATATCACATAAAGCATTCTTTTCATGATCCACAAGCATAGATATTTTACTACTCTCCACATAAGCAAAATTCTCCTCATTCATAGTAGTGGGAGCAAACTCAACAAAATAACTATAATGTGAGGCATAATCCAATTTAAAATTAAAATCATGATGACAAGTTTCATGGTTATAATTATTCTTTATAGCATATATGTCATTACAATAATCATCATAGATAGAAACTTTGATCTCATAATCAATGGGAACCTCTTCCGAAATAGTGGAATCATCATTAAATAAAGTCATGACCTCTCCAAATCCACTTCCATAACTATTATCAGATTCAACACCCTCCAAAATAGTGGGATCATTACCTAGAGTTGACACTCTTCCAAACCCACTTTCATCAATATAATCATCATCAATAGGAGGCATCCTATCATCATAATAAATTTGCTCATCAAAACATGGGGGACAAAAAATATCATCTTCATCAAACATAGCATCCCCAAGCTTGTAGCTTTGCATATCATTAGCATCATGATAACTTCAAAGGGAAAACTCAATCCATTACAATAAGGTTGAGGGCGAGAAACATCATAAGATCCAACTATAATAGCAAAGCTCGCGTTACATCAAGATCGTGCCAAATCAAGAACACAAGAGAGAGAGAGGGAGAGATCAAACACATAGCTACTGGTATATACCCTCAGCCACGAGGGTGAACTACTCCCTCCTCGTCATGGAGACCGCCGGGATGATGAAGATGGCCACTGGTGATGGTTTCCCCCTCCAGCAGGGTGCCAGAACAGGCTCCCGATTGATTTTTCGTGGCTATAGAGGCTTCCGGCGGCGGAACTCCCGATCTAGGTTCTGTTATGTAGGTTTTGGGATTTATAGGAGGTGTTGGCGTCGGGAACAAGTCAAAGGGGTCCACGAGGCGACGACAAGGACGGGGGTCGCGCCCTAGGAGGGGCGCCCTCCACCCTTGGGGTGGCCTCGGGACTCTTCTCCGACATCTTTTCGTTCCAGTATTTTTTTGTATTTTCCAAATTTATTCTCTATAAATTTTCAGCTCATTTGGACTCCATTTGATATTCCTTTTCTCCATTTGATATTCCTTTTCTGCGAAACTCAAAACAAGGAAAAACAGAAAACCGACAAGTTAATAGTTTAGTCCCAAAACTCGTGTAAAATAGCATATAAATGCATATAAAACATCCAAGATAGATACTATAATAGAATGGAACAACCAAAAATTATAGATACGTTGGAGATGTATCAAGCCATACGGAGGTCACCATGCGGGAGACTGAACTGCACACAAGGTATTACAATCTGGTTTTTATTAGCCTACTCTTTTCAAAGATGCTCGTAAGTTTGTCTTCTCATGTTATGAATGTCAAAGAGTTGGTAACATTAGTAGACGTCAGGAAATGCCTACGAACTGTTCACTTGTTATTGAACCATTTGATGTTTGGGGATTTGATTATATGGGACCTTTTCCTTCCTCCAATGGGTATACTCATATTCTAGATGTTGTTGATTACGTTACTAAGTGGGTAGAAGCTATTCCAACTAGTAGTGCTGATCATAACACTTCTATTAAAATGCTTAAATAAGTTATTTTCCTAAGTATTGGAGTCTCTAGATATTTAATGACTGATGGTGGTTCACATTTTATTCATGGTGCTTTCTGCAAATTGCTTGCTAAATACGATGTTAACCATAGAATTGCATCTCCATATCATCCTCAACTAGTGGTCGAGTAGAATTAAGTAATAGAGAAATAAGACTACTTGATGATGCATTATGGGCTTACAAACTGCTTATAAAAATTAAGTAAAAGATTGTTAATAGATATAGGAAGAATTGGGTTAAAAACTTGATGATGCATTATGGGCTTACAAAACTGCTTATAAAAATCCTTTGGGTATGTGTCCATATAAAATGGTTTATGGAAAAGCATGTCACTTATCTCTTGAATTAGAACATAAAGCGTATTGGGAAATTAAAGAACTCAATTATGACTTCAGACCTGCTGGTGAAAATAGGTTGTTTGACATTAGTGTCATGGGGATGTACCCTGGGTAGCCTCATCCGCACCCAATAACATTTCAAGACATCGGGACTATCAAAGCCCCTCATACCACTACAAGAAAAGACACATCCGTGACATTTTGGGTCGAACAAAATTTTTCTCTTTCATTCTTATGACACTTCTATGACGATAATTGTGACAAAACCCGGTATCATCACAAATGTGGTGGGCTCCTACTTCTACGACAAAAAATCATGATAGAAAATGGGCTTTTCAACCTGGGAGGGCCGGAGACGCACCTGCATGACGTTCTTTGGGCCGTCCATGACGAAAAAAATCATGGTAGAAGCAAGGGCGAGGAAAATTTCAGGGAGTTCTCGGTTACGGTGGGTGGTCGGGGCTGCGCGATGCATAGAGGTTTGCACGTTTCTCTCGTAGATGTACGCGCGTGTGTGCGAGGCGTTGCGCTCTAAATGAACCCGTGCGAGGCATTGGGCTCTAACTAAACCCGAGCGATTGCACTAGCTACGTTACTGAACCCCGATCGATCCCTTGCTGTTAACTGAACCCGAGTGATTCCTTTTCTATTGCTGCTAACTGAAGCCGATCAAAGCTTCCTCTTGATGAACAGTTCCTACTGGGGGTTGGATGAACAGTTCTCGGTGGGGGTTGGATGAACAGGATCCGGTGGTAGTAGAGGCCATTGCCGCTGGATGAACAGGACCCCGATCAAGTAGGTGGGGGTGGATGAACAGTAGCTGGTGGAGGGACCCCGTGGAGGGCTGGTTGAACTAGACCCCGTGGAGGGATGGGTGAACAGGACCCCATGGAGGGCTGGTTGAACAGGAGCCGGTGGAGGCTGGATGAACAAGACCCCGTGGAGGGCTAGATGAACAGTAGCTGGTGCAGGCTGGATTAACAAGACCATGTGGATGAACAGTAGCTGGTGGAGGCTGGAGGAAGTTGACGGTGGATGAACAGTAGCAGGTGGAGGCTGGAGGAAGTAGACGATGGATGAACTGTAGCAGGTGGAGGCTGGAGGAAGTCGATGGTGGATGAACAGTAGCCCCATGGTGTCCCCTTTTGCGGTACGCCACACCCCTTCCGAAGAACAGGACCCCGTTTCGACCGTAGGCGCTCCAACACAAGTCCGTTTCCTCTGTTTTGCAGTACGCCACAGCCCTCCCGATCAACATGACCCCATTTCAACCGTACGCGGTCGAACACAAGTCTGTTTCCTCTGTTTTGCGGTACACCAGACCCTTCTCGACGAACATGACCCTGTTTTGAACATACGCGGTCGAACAGAAGGCCTGTTTCCTCCATTATGCAGTATGCCAGACCTCGTTTTGGCTGTTCTATCCAAGCCGGTTGGCTACCGATGAACATGATGTATTTCGTTGCCTCCTGATGAACATGACGTATTCCGTTGCCTCCCCATGAACACAACGCAGTTTCTCCATTCTGACCCAGCTGGTTAGCTTCCGATGAACAGGATTAATCGCTGTACGCATTAGAGACCCCGCCCGTATGTACGTACATAGCCATATTTGCTATCTTGCAGTGTGGCTGTACGTACGTGTACACGATATAGACAGGACTGCGTGACATGCTATGTCGGCGCCTCTACTTCAACATGTGCCGCTCCTTACTCGGCCACGATACGTCACTATAGAGACACTGATCGACCGCTATGTACGTACACGTTTGCGGCCAGACAGATAACACTACCTTTGCTTCAACCTGGTGGGTCCCATCTGTCAGGGGGTTAAGAAGGCAGTTCCTTCCATGCGAAGATAAAACCGATGGGTCCTAGCTATCAGGGGGGGAACATTTTTTGTGTGAAATACAGAGGCCCTTCCGGTAGGTCCAAGGTCTTAGGTGGAGGAATCATTATTTCGCACGTAATAAGGAGTCACTTCCTTGCGTGTGGCCATGGACCCAGCTGTCAGCCTCTCCACTTACAGTCCTATCTTGATGGCTGTCATTCGTTGACCGTGTTGACGATGCTGTACCGCCCGAGAGCACCAAGGTGGTGGACGACGGCGTGACCTAGGAAGGGAATGACCTGGAGCCAGGGAAAACGCAGTAGTGGGTGCCCACACGGAGGGGAGTACGAGGGTTGATTGCTTCGGCTGCGGTTTGAGGTTCCCATATCCAGAGTATAACAGGGGGTGTGGGTCAGTAGAGGGAAGGCCTGGCCAGCGGTGGGAGTAGGGTGGGGTGGTGAGGCCTGTGTGGTAGCACAGCCGGCCATGGGAGGCAGGAGCAGGCAGCAGGGCCGACGCTGGTTTGAGCGGAAGGAGCAAGAAGACCAGAGGTTGAAGAGGCACGACGACCATTGGATGGACATCATATGGTCACCACAGCTAGAATCGTTTATATTAATTAAGTTGACAAAGCCATGCGTCTGCGTGAACTTAGTAGGCCCACAAGTCAGCCTCCAAATATGGTGGGACTGACCTAGCAGCGGGGCTATTCATTATTTTTGTGCGTAATAGGTGGTGGATCCGAGCTGTCAGCTGGGGGGGGATGTTCTTTTCGCGAAATACAGAGGCCCTTCCGATGGGTCCCAGTTATCAGCAGGAGGAAGCATTATTTTTCGTGTAATAAGGTGGCAGTTCCTACACGCAAAAAAGGAGCCACTTCCTTGCGTGCGGCGGTGGACCCAGCTGTGACGCCCCCGATTCAATCGTACACTAAAAACATGTACGATCAAGATCAGGACTCACGGGAAGATATCACAACACAACTCTAAAAACATAAATAAGTCATACAAGCATCATAATACAAGCCAGGGGCCTCGAGGGCTCGAATACAAGTGCTCAATCATAGACGATTCAGCGGAAGCAACAATATCTGAGTACAGACGTAAGTTAACCAAGTTTGCCTTAAGAAGGCTAGCACAAACTGGGATACAAATCGAAAGAGGCGCATGCCTCCTGCCTGGGATCCTCCTAAACTACTCCTGGTCGCCATCGGCAGCCTGCCCATAGTAGTAGGCACCTCCGGTGTAGTAGGAGTCGTCGTCGACAGTGGCGTCTGGCCCCTGGGAACCAGGAAGAAAAGCAACCGTGAGTACTCATCCAAAGTACTCGCAAGCAAGGATCTAACTACTTATGCATGGGTATCTGTGTAAAGGGTCAATATCGGTGGACTGAACTATAGAATGCCAGAATAAAAGGGGGATAGCTAATCCTATGGAAGACTACGCTTCTGGCAGCCTCCATCTTGCAGCATGTAGAAGAGAGTAGATGGTAAGTTCACCAAGTATCAATGCATATCATAAACCTACCCGGCAATCCTCTCCTTGTCGCCCTGTGTGAGAGCGATCACCGGGTTATATCTGGCACTTGGAAGGGTGTGTTTTATTAAGTATCCGGTTCTAGTTGTCATAAGGTATGGTACAACTCCGGGTCGTCATGTTACCGAAGATCACGACTATTCGAATAGATTAATTTCCCTGCAGGGGTGCACCACATTACCCAACATGCTCGATCCCATTTGGCCGGACACACTTTCCTGGGTCATGCCCGGCCTCGAAAGATCAACACGTCGCAGCCCTACCTAGGTACAACATTGAGGTCAGCACGTCGGTCTAAATCCTATGCGCGCAAGGGTCTGGGCCCATCGCCCATTGCACACCTGCATGTTGCATGGGCGGCCGGAAGCAGAACTAGCCCCCTTAATACAAGATCATGCTTACGTTCTAATCCGGCGCGCGACGCTCAGTTGCTGACGTCATGAAGGCTTCAGCTGATACCACGACGCCGAGTGCCCATAACGGTTCCCGCGTAGTTGGTTAGTGCGTCTAGGCCAGTGACCAGACTCAGATCAAATACCAAGATCTCGTTAAGTGTGTTATTTGAAGTAACCGCGGACGCCGACCAGGGCCAGGCCCACCTCTCTCCTAGGTGGTCTCAACCTGCACTGTCTCTCCGCCACAAGTAACAATCATGGGCCATCGGGAACCCAGGTCCACCTCTACCGGGATTGAGCCACCTGTCCCTTCAGCCCCCATCTCCGAACAGTATCATAAGTAATGTAACAGTATAAAGTATACAACATATGCCCGTGATCACCTCCTGAAGTGATCACGGCCCAGTAGTATAGCATGGTAGACGGGCAAGAGTGTAGGGCCACTCATGGAATACTAGTATCCTATACTAAGCATTTAGGATTGCAGGTAAGGGTAACAACTGCAGCAATAATGACAGGCTATGCAGCAAAATAGGATTAACCGAAAGCAGTAATATGCTACACTATTCTAATGCAAGCAGTAGAGAGAAGGAATAGGCGATATCTGGTGATCAAGGGGGGGGGGCTTGCCTGGTTGTTCTGGCAAGTAGGAGGGGTCGTCAATGCAGTAGTCGATCTGGGTAGCAGCGGCGTCGGTCTCGGTGTCTAACGAGAGAAGAGGAGGAAGAAACAATAAATATAATGCAAACATATGCATGACGATGTATAACAGTACAATGAGCGGTGCTAGGTGTGCCCTAACGTAGTTCTACGCGATACCGAGGAAGGGGGAACCCATCCGGCAAAGTTTTCCCGGTTCTGGACAAATGTCGGTCAAGTGACCGGAGGGGGAATGTTCCAGGTTTGGATAGTTAGAGGTATCCGACGGGTATGTGGGTAGCGTATGGTGGTTTGACTCGTCGTTCTGAGCAACTTTTATGTAGAAAGTTTTTCGATCCGGGCTACGGTTGAATTCCTATGAATTTCCGAAGTTTTCTGAAAATCTCTGAAATTCTGCCAAGTATGAGAAGCCCTCAGTTTTTAAACACCACTTAGCCATTTCCGGAGGCTATTGCTATTGATTGGTACATCCTATTGTTTTGTTCCTTATTTCAATTGTGAGCATTTTTTCTGCGATCTACATGTTAGTATCACTTTTATCCATATTAGAGTTCATTAGCTTGATCATCAACAACTCTAAAGTAGCCGTGAAAATAAAGCTGTTTTCAGTATTTCACTTAACAGAACTTAGGCTTTTGTCATTTTCATAGCATTTAATCCCTATTTCAAATGGATTTGGTCCGGTGGGGTAAAATGAAGTTTGTCAAGTGTGCTTTCAGTCCACACAAGTTTTATTTACATTAAAATTCATTTTGTTATTGTTTTGTTGCAGTAAAGAGGGGTAGTCAGTGTAGAAGTAGCCAAGCTAGCTATGGCTACAATAGCATTCAACAGCAGCAGCAAGTTCAGTAGAGCAGCAGCGGGCAACGACATGGTGCAGGCGCGGCCAGGCAACACCGTGCACCGCCGGATGCGTCCCAGGGGCGGCGGTACGCACGGGCAGGTGAGGCCAGTGGTCGCGGGTGCGATGACGCAGAGGCGGGGCGACGAGTGGGCGCGGGGGGGGGAGCAGAGCTTCGGTGCAGCTGTGGGAGGGTGACGGCGACGACCGCGGCAAGGAGCAGGGCAGCAACGGCAACGCACGCGGGCGGGAGCGACAACAGGCTAGCGTGCACGCTCTGGAGGCAGAGGGCGTGACGAGGTGCAGGTGAGCACGAGCGGGAGCAGAGCTCCGGTTTAGGGCGACCGAAGCGAACAGGCGCGGCTACGGCGATGCATGCGTAAGGGAAATAGCGGGGGAAAGAACGGCAGCTCACTGGGAAGGCACACGATGGCCCGTCGAAAGGTTAGTAGCGCAGGGGTGGCCGGATTTGAGGAAGAATGCCGGCGACGAAGGATGAAGACGCGCTCGATCTGCTCGGAGAAGTCCTTCCCGGCTCGAGCTCATCATTGTAGTCGAACGGGGGCAAGTGAGGCGCGAAGGAGTCCATTGAGGGGGAAGACGGGGACAATGGCGGGGACGGGCGACGGTGGCGGTGAGGCGTCTCCGACGAGGACGAACGGCATCGGCATCAGGCGGGCGGGGCGCGGGCGGGCATCGGGCTCAAGGAGAGAAGGGGGATCGGGGGAAAAGGTTAGGGTTTGGGGCTGGTCGTGGTTAAGTAGGTCGCGAGCTCCAGCGGATGGCCACCACGGCGCTGACTGTCGTGGTTCTAAGTCTGATAGTAGAAAGGGGGGTAGGTATGGAGAGGCAAGATCTTAGCTATGGCGAAGATTTACACATGAGGTTTACAAGTTTAGGCCCTTCTCAGAGGAAGTAACAGCCCTACGTCTCGGTGCCCGGAGGCGGTCGATTGATTATGTGTGTTGTGTTATAGGGGGTGCGAACCCTTGTCCCAGAGGAGGGGGGTGGCTTATATAGAGTGCGCCAGGACCTCCGCCCACCTCCATTTCAAGGGTCTTAATGTACATAAAGTAAGGGCGTTACAGGTAACGGTAGTCTTAAATGTTGTTAATGCTCATGAAGACTAAGGAGTGAATGTCTAGCCATTGTACGTTCGTCCAACTCCTAGTCTTCGACATAGTCGAGTGATTCCCCATATGGTCGAGTGACAGCGGGGAATGATGGTTGAGTGATTACATCATCGAGTGGATTCTTGTTCTTCTTATCTTCTGGGGTAGTTACCATGGGTAGGGTGTGTAGGTCAGGCCTATGACCCTACCCCAGGTCTGTATCCTCATCAGTAGCCCCCGAATGGATTAAGGTGCGAGTGCAAGGTAGGCTGAAATTGAACCCGTTCCGAGCTTCAGGATCTTGCGAGTGCTTTCTGCAAGTCCAAACGCCTGCGTCGGTATTTAGTGTCGACTCAGTCGCCTTGATCCATTCAGTGGACAGTCGAGTGAACCGGTGACCTCATGTGCCGAGTGCTGTGTTGGAGCGCTGGATCCTGGGCGCAATTATCTGCAGTGTATCCCGGATTTCGCGGGATACGAAATTTCGGGGAAGCGCGCCATACGGGGAGTGCCGAAGAGGGCAAAGCGGATAAACAATGATTCCTCGATCGCCGCGCCACCTTTTTTGCCACGTACGCTGCGCGCGACTGTTGCGGGATTTGACGGGATGGCTTGGTCCCACGCATCAGTCACTCGGAAACCATCTCTTATAAGGTGACCGGACCGAGGCGTTTGCACTATGCACATCTTCTCTTCCTTCTTCTTTCTCCGCTTCTCCGCCGCACCTCGCTCTTCCGCTCCGACACCGCTGCCCCGTCGCCATGGTGAAGGACAAGACGGCGGCGCTAGAGCGCACAAAGAAGACGAAGGAGGTGGCGAAGGGTAGGAAGCAGCAACGCGGGTCGTCGTCGCGTGCAAGGCTGCCGCCGGGCTGGATCCAGGGCGATTGGATCCGGTCTTCGATTTGGCAGGCAGACCTGGACGAGCTGGCAGAGTCGGGGTTAATCGCCAAGGGAGCAGCAAGGCTGCCGGAGGGGGAGATGAGTCCTCAGCCTTAACCGGGTGAGTGCGTTCTGCTCGCCACCCACGTCGACTGCGGCTTTTCGCTTCCCCCGCATCCTTTCTTCCGAGGGTTCCTGAACTTTTTCGGCGCTCAACTCCACCATTTCTCCCCCAACACCATCACGTATTTAGCTGCTTTCGTGTCGATGTGCGAGAACTTCTTGGGGTGTCGACCGCACTGGGTCTTTTCAAGCACATCTTCACCATTCGTTCCCAATCGGTAAAAAAGACAAAGTCGAGTGACTCGAAAACCCATGTCGTCCAAATGTGCGGGGGTTTAGGTATCCAAAAGAGGAAAGGGAGTGCCTTTCCTGCCATGACTCTTCCTGACTCCGTTAGAGGCTGGCAGTCGACTTGGTTCTATTGCCAGGATGTCGTGGCTCCAGGTCAGTCGACCGGCCTCTCCCACTTCTCGTTTGACCGAGTCCAGACTCCTGCTCCACTGAAAGTGACTACTAGCGAGACCATGGAGACGAGGATGTTGGTGGATAGGGTGGTTCAGCTTATCAATGATGGCGTTACGGGTCTGCATCTGTTGGAGGTGTTCCTCAGTCGACGCATCCAGCCTCTCCAGGCCCACGATCACCCGATGTGGCTGTATTCCGGACCGGACGAGACTACTCGGGTCCATCCAGAAGAAGTACCGTCTACAACAGTAGCTTTGTGGTTGAGGAGCATCACAAGCAATCAGGACAATCCCAGAGGATCTAGGCGAGTCCTTCCCTATAGCAGCGACAACCCACCTGACAAGGTACGCTTTTTGTTCCGACTGCTTCTCATTCATGCTCCGACTGCAGTTGAGATTGACCGACTCTCGTTCGACCAATTTGTTCTGCAGGTGTTCACTGAGATGCATTTGATGCCCAATGGCGAACAGGCTTTGGAGCAGACCCAGGAGGGGGAGGACAGCGCGAAAGATAGTGATGAGTGGGATTCTCAAGAAGACGATGATGAGGAGGAGAGCGAGGAGTCGTACGAGGAGGAGGAAGTCGACTCGCCGCCACACTCCGAACGTCGATCTAAACAGCAGCATGACCCGGCCGGTGGGCGTGGGAAAGGCGTGGGTTCGAGTGCCAATACTTAGAAGCGCACTCGGACGTCGACTCCGGAGCCGACGGAGAAGATGGCCAAGCAGCCTAAAGTTGCTCCCTCCAAGACCCGGAAGACATTGCCGCGAATCAAGATGGACGTCCCCGTTGCCTTAGGGTGGGTATCTTGTTTGTGTTTCTGTAAGTCGATTGAAGGTTTTCTTGATCTGACCGACCGCTTTTTGTGTCCATCCAGCCCCACCTCTGCTACCACTGACATGGACATTGACAAGGCACCAGGAGACGAAGAGGCCACCTCACGAGCTGGTAAGTTCGTTCGACCGAGTTCTGTTTAGTCGAGTGGATGGTCAATTGACAGAAAATTTGATACTTCTCCTGTTATGTAGCTCCGCAAGATATCGTTGTGCTTCCTGATGACGAAGAAGAAGGAGTGCCTCTATAGGAGAGGAAGAAGAAGAGTGGAGGCTCAAGCAGGAAGAACCTTGAAGTCCAGGTCCCTCAGTCGACGCTGGCGCCTGAAGCGATAGTCCGGACCAACATCACATTCGCTAACCCGTTGACGACTGATCGTCCATCGGGGTCGACTGTACAGACACCTGCTGCACCGGTGCAACTGCACTCATCCGACCCGACAACTACTTCGACCCCTCTGGAGCAATCCCTCTTTGCTACATGTCAAACTCCAGATGACTCGCTGGGTGCCGCTAGGGAAGCTCTTTGCCAGGAGAACCTTGTCATGGAGCAAGTGAAAGTGATGCATGAAGCCAGTTAGATAGCTTACAATGCTAGCACTACCCTTCAGACCAATGTTCAGGTCAGCAAACTTCTGACTGAACCCTTGAATGTCGCTTTATATCTGATCACCACTGGGTGTTCCTTCGTTTAGGACTCAGGGTTTCTTCAATTCTGCACTTTTCGAATCAGTGGGTGCACGTCAAGTGCACCCACCGGGTGTAGTCCCCGAGACCGCGGTCGACTGCTGGCAGTCGACTGAGGTCTAGTGATATATCTTTTTTTTGAAGTCATGCTGGATGTTGATCTGATCCAGTGGGGGCATGCTAAGTGCACCCACTAGATGTAGCCCCCGAGACTACTTTTGAATATTTGATTCGGCAGTAGTCTTAGAGTAATTCTTTTCTTTTACTGTCTCTTATTTCTGTCAACTGAAATGTTTGTCTTTCTGGCTGCAGAGGTCTTGTGATCTCGGAGCACGGCTCACCGAGTTGAAGAAGAAGCATATCAGCGTTGAACTGGACCTCGACCTTGCAAAGAAGAACCTGAAGACTGCCCAGCAAGAAACGGCCATCGTGGGAGGTAACCATTCGACTGTTTCGTCTGCTTGGTGGACTTTCCGCTGCTTTTCTTTCAGTCTCTTTGAACCGAGTGACTTCACATAAGCAGATGTGCGTAGTGAAAACCGCCAACTTCAGGCTCATATGAAGAGTGTTGTTTCTTTAGAGAGAATGAAGAAGGCGTTGGAGAAGAAGGACCAGGATCTTGTTGCTGCTCAAAAAGAAGCCCGTGAGAAGACGACGCTTGCGGACCAGAAGCGGGCTTCAGTCGGCAAGTTGGAGGATGAGAACGCGAAACTGAAGACAGCTATCTCGGACGCCAATCGTGAAGTTGAACAACTGAGGAAGGACATGGAGAACTGACCGCTGAAGTTGACAGTCTCAGGTCCAAGGCGGGCAAGCTAGAGTCCCATTTGGAACAACTTGCGGCGAAGCTTGTCTTGAAGTTCGAAGGTATGACTGTTCAGTTAGATAACTGTCGTCGACTGTGAATTGCAATATTGTCGACTCATTGATTTTTGTGATGGAATAGAACTCTGTCAGGACTTCGAAGCTGAAACTGGACGGGTCGAGACAGGTCTCAACCCCATCAACTCTCCCATGAAAGATGAAGTTGCGATGAACTTGCTTCGACTGGAATCACGCTTGGACGACGCAGTCGACTATCTGGCTCGGCTGAAGGTGGCGATGACCCGAGTGGATGCAGAACTCTGGCCTCACGGGGGAATGTCTCAAGACCTCGAGTCCTTGATGACTCGGCTAAATCAGATTCCAGGCCAAGTACAAGAGTGGAAGAAATCTTTTGCCCGCTGTGGCGCTGATGTCGCCTTGTCTTTGGTCCGACTACACTGCAAGGAGGCTAGGGAAGACAAACTGGCAGCTCTCAAAGTGGCAAACACTAAGAAGCACTCCTTCCAGGACTTCATGGACACATTCCTCGATGTAGCCACTCACATCGCCGACAGCATCGATCTCGACAGCTTCTGCAACTCGGCCAGTCCTTCTCCTGTCGAGTGATCAAAAAACATTAAGCCGTCGCTTTTATTTGCCTCGGAATGCCGAGTGAATTTGTAACCGTTAAAACTCCTTCCGGCCTGATGCCCGAGCACTTTATTCTGCGGTTAAGAAACTTTGGATTTATCATCTCATATATTGCGTCTGTCCTTGAACGAAATTCATTTTTCTCTCGAATTGTTGTCTGTTTGCTTGATGCAGCTTCTGGAGAGAAATGGCCAGTCGACCGATCGGGCGATCCTGGAGTCGCATTGATTATCCCATCAGCAAGGCACTCAGCAATGGTCTTGACGTTCCAGTCGGCCGATCGGGGGATCCTTGAGTTGCATTGATCAGCTCATCAGCAAGGCACTCAGCAATGGTCTCGACGTTCTAGTCGACCGGTCGGATGATCCTTGAGTAGCATTGATCAGCTCATTAGCGAGGTACTCAGCAATGGTCTTGACGTTCCAGTCGACCGATCAGGTGATCCTTGAGTAGCATTGATCAGCTCATCAGCAAGGTACTCAGAAATGGTCTTGACGTCCCAGTCGACCGATCGGGTGATCCTTGAGTAGCATTGATCAGCTTATCAGCAATGGTCTTGACGTTCCTGTCGACCACCCGGTAAGGTTTTTCAAACTTAGGCGAGCATGGGGCTGCAGCTAAGCCTCCGAGTGAGACGGTTTGTCACCACTCGGTAGGATTTTTCAAACTTAGGCGAGTACGGTACTGCAGCTAAGCCCCCGAGTGGGAGGGTTGCCCACCACTCGGTAGGATTTTTCAAACTTAGGCGAGTATGGGACTACAGCTAAGCCCTCGAGTGGGAGGGTTGCTCACCATCGGTAGGCTTTTTCAAACTTAGGCGAGTACTGGGCTGCAGCTAAGCCCCCGAGTGGGAGGGCTGCTCACCACCCGGTAGGATTTTTGAAACTTAGGCGAGCACTGGGCTGCAGCTAAGCCCCCCCGAATGGGAGGGTTGCTCCCCACTCAGTAGGATTTTTCAAACTTAGGCGAGCACTGGGCTGCAGCTAAGCCCCCGAGTGGGAGGGTTGCTCACAACTCGGTAGGATTTTTAAAACTTAGGCGAGCGTTGGGCTGCAGCTAAGCCCCCGAGTGAGAGGCAGACTCATCACTCGGTAGGATTTTTATCACTTAGGCGAGCACTGGGCTGCAGCTAAGACTCCGAGTGAGAAGCAGACTCATCACTCGGTAGGATTTTTATTACTTAGGCGAGCACTGGGCCGCAGCTAAGACTCCGAGTGAGAGGAAGACTCATCACTCAGTAGGATTTTTATCACTTAGGCGAGCATTGGGCTACAGCTAAGGTACTGCGTACAAAAGAAATAAACAACAATCATTCAGGAGAAGTAAATTATGTCTTTTGATAACCAAACTAAAAGGTATTTCTTATTACATATCTTCAGTCTAAACATTTAAGAATAGAAAGGGCGGAGCAGATCCGCATTCCAGGCGTGTGGCTCATCTTTATTGTATTCGACGTTGAAGAGATGGTATGCTCCATTGTGGAGCACTTTCGTGATGACGAAAGGGCCTTCCCAAGCGGGAGCAAGCTTGTGAGGTCTTTGCTGGTCCACTCGAAGAACCAAGTCTCCTTCTTGAAATGCTCGACCCCTCACATTTCTAGCATGAAATCAACGCAAGTCTTGTTGATAAATGGTCGACCGGATCAAGGCCATCTCTCTTTCTTCTTCAAGGAGATCGACTGCATCTTGCCGAGCTTGTTCTGCTTCTTCGTCTGAGAAGTGTTCAACTCGAGGTGCATTGTGGAGCAAATCACTGGGGAGCACGGCTTCAGCTCCATAGACTAAGAAGAATGGTGTTCTTCCGGTCGACCGGTTAGGGGTTGTCCTCAACTCCCACAGTACGGATGGGAGCTCGTTGACGCAAGCTCCCGCTGCATGTTTTAGGTCACGCATCAACCTAGGATTCAATCCTTTGAGAATCAATCCATTTGCCCGCTCGGCCTGCCCATTCGACTAAGGATGAGCGATCGAAGCGTAGTCGACTCTTGTGCCTTGGGAGGCACAAAAGGCTTTGAATTCTTCAGAATCGAAGTGCGAACCGTTATCCGTGATGATGCTGTGCAGGATGCCATATCTGAATATAAGCTCTCTGATGAAACTCACAGTTGTGCTTGCTTCAAGGCTTTTGATGGGCTTGGCTTCGATCCACTTGGTGAACTTGTTGACTGCTACCAGCACATGAGTAAATCCACTCCTGCCCGTCCTCAGAGGTCCAACCATGTCTAGTCCTCAGATATCGAAAGGCCAGACGAGTGGAATAGTTTTTAGAACCGACGCAGGTTTATGAGACATGTTGCAGTAAAACTGGCAACCTTCACACTTGTCCACTATTTCCTTAGCCATCTTGTTGGCCCGCGGACAGTAAAACCCAGCTCGGTATGCTTTGGCCATGATGGTCCGAGAGGACGCATGGTGACCACAGATCCCCGAGTGAATATCATTGAGGATCACTCGACCTTCCTCTGGCGTGATACACTTCTGGCAAACTCCAGTTACACTTTCTCTAAACAACTGCCCCTTTATCACAGTAAAGGCCTTAGATCGCCAGATGATCTGTCGAGCCTCTTCTTCATCCTCCGGAAGTTCTTTCCTAAGAATGTATGCGATGTACGGCACTGTCCAGTCGGGAGTGATGACCAAAACTTCCATGACTAAGTCGACCACGGCTGGGATTTCAACTTCAGTCGGATCTGTGGTGCTCTTGGGCTGTGGTGACTCTTCTGTGAAGGGATCCTCCTGAACCGAAGGTGAATGAATATGTTCCAGAAACACATTGCGGGGAATGGGCTCTCTCTTTGAACCTATCTTCGCCAACTCATCTGCAGCTCGGTTTTTCAATCAAGGCACATGGTGAAGTTTTAACCCCTCAAACTTCTTTTCCAGCTTCCTAATAGCATTGAAGTAACCATTCATGGCTGGACCAAATCTGAGTCGCCATATACCATGAGGCGACGGACGCCGAGTGAAATGGCCATACGCAACCCATATAAAAGTGCTTGATATTCTTCTTCATTATTGGAGGAATCAAAATGAATCTGGAGAACATAGTTGAGCTTGTCTCCACGAGGGGGACATCAATACTACTCCAGCACCTGATCCGTTTAGCATCTTGGAGCCATCGAAGAACATAGTCCAATGTTCCGAGTGAACCTGAGTCAGTAGATGCTGCTCAATCCACTCGGCAAGGAAATCCGCGGTTGCTTGGGACTTGATAGCTTTCTTTGCCTCAAACTTGATGTCCAGTGGAAGGAGTTCAACCGCCCATTTTGCCACTCAACCAGTTGCATCTCTGTTATTCAGAATCTTAGACAACGGTGCGTCGCTGACGACTGTAATAGAGTGATCAGAGAAGTAATGTGCAACCTTCTTCATGGTCATGTAAATTCCATAGACAAGCTTCTGATAATGAGGGTATCGTTGCTTGGACGAAGTCAAAACTTCTAAGAGATAATAGAATGGGCGTTGAACCTTGTAAGCTTTTCCTTCCTCTTCTCGCTCGACCGTGAGTACTGTACTAACAACTTGTCCAGTGGCTGCAATGCAAATCAGTAAAGGCTCTTTGCTGATTGGCGCAGCTAGCACCGGCTGGGTGGAAAGCAGAGCTTTGAGCTCTGCAAACGCTATATCAGCTTCTTCAGACCACTCGAACTTATCAGACTTCTTCATCAGTCGGTAAAGAGGCAAGGCCTTTTCACTAAGACGAGAGATGAATCGACTCAAGGCGGCCAAACAACCTGTCAGCTTCTGAATGTCATGCACTCGCACAGGGCGTTTCATTCGGAGGATGGTATCAACTTTTTCTGGATTGGCGTCGATCCCTCGTTCAGAAATGAAAAAACTGGGCAACTTTCCTCCTGGAACTCCGAACGTGCACTTTGACGGATTAAGCTTGATATCGTACCTTGTTAGGTTGGCAAAGGTTTCAGCGAGGTCAGTCAATAGGTTGGAACCTTTGCGAGACTTGACCATGATGTCATCCATGTATGCCTCCACATTCCGACTGATTTGGGTGAGCAAGCAATTCTGGATCATCCTCATGAACGTGGCTCCGGCATTTTTAAGACCGAATGGTATGGTGACATAGCAAAAACACCCGAATGGGGTGATGAAAGCTGTTTTTATTTCATTGGGGCCATACAGTCGGATCTGATGATACCCGGAATACGCATCTAGGAAAGATAGGCGCTCACACCCCGCAGTCGAGTCAATAATCTAGTCGATGCGTGGGAGAGGGAAGTGATCTTTCGGGCAGGCCCGATTGATATGCTTGAAATCAATGCACATGCGAAGTGAATCATCCTTCTTGGGGACCATTACAACATTGGCAAGCCACTCGGAGTGGTAGATTTCACGGATGAACTCTGCTGCCAACAGTCGAGGCACTTCTTCGCCGATACCTTTTCTCTTCTGAACGGTGGACCGCCGAAGGTGCTCTTTGACGGGTTTCACTTTGGGGTCGACACGCAAATGGTGCTCAGCCAGTCCCCTGGGTACACCTGGCATGTCAGAAGGTTTCCATGCGAAGATGTCCCAGTTCTCACGGAGGAACTAGATGAGCACTTCTTCCTATTTGCTGTCGAGAGTTGTTGATATATGAGTCGGGGCAGCATTGGGGTCAGTCGAGTGAACATGAATCGGCTTCGTTTCACCAGTCAACTGGAATGCAGAGTCTGTAGAAGGCTTCTTGGCTCGGAGCAAGTCACTCGGATCTGGACTCTTCTAATACAACTGGAATTCAACCGCCTCCATCTGTGCATCGGCGATTTTGGAACCTTTCTGGAAACATTCTTCTGCTTTCTACCGATTGCCAGTGACTGTGATCACACCTTTCGGGCCAGGCATCTTTAGCTTGAGGTACACATAAAACGGTCGAGCCATGAAACGTGTGTATGCCGGCCTTCCCAGGATGGTGTGATAAGCACTCTGGAAATCCACGACTTCAAATGTCAACTTTTCTTTCTGGTAATGCTTGGAGTCACCGAAAACCACGTCGAGAGTGATCTGGCCGAGTGACTCAGCCTTCTTTCCGGGGATAACGCCGTGAAAGCTCATGTTGCTCTCGCTAAGCTTGGACATCGGGATGCCCATCCCCTTCAAGGTTTCAGCATATAGGATATTCAGGCCGCTACCTCCATCCATCAACACTTTAGTCAGTTGAGTGCCACCAACCACTAGGTCGACCACCAGTGCTTGCCTCCTGTGGGTGACTATGCGAGCAGGATGGTCTGACTGGTCGAATGTGATGGCTGTCTAGGACCATTTCAGATATGTGGTCGACGTCGCCGGAGCAATCATATTCACCTCTCTATTCATGACCTTCAACCGACTCTTGCTCTCAACGGCAAAAATCATGAGAGTGGAATTAACCTTGGGGTCACCGTCATCTTCCTCTTCCTCCTCATCTCTGTCCGACTCCTTGTCCTTCTCATTGGGCTGTTTCTCCCGGAATTGTTGGATCATGAGTCGACATTGTCGAGTGGTATGCTTTGGGTAAATCATATTACCTTCCTCATCTTTCTTCGTGTGGATGTGACACAGAAGATCCAGCACATCATTTCATGCTTGATCCTATACCTTCTTAGGAGGCTAGGGCCCCTTAGGTTTCCCTTAAACTTTCCTTGAGCCACTGGTGCAATCTCACCAGGTGCCGCTGGCTCAGCTTTACGCTTTTGTTTCCGACTGGAACCACCTCCACTGACCTCTTGGCCGACTGGCTTACTCTTCCCGCTATGGAGTCGATCCTCTTCTTGTCCGTTAGCATACCGGGTGGCTATCTCCATCATCCTGGTTAGAGGCATATCTCTAGTCCGACCGAACTTCAGAACCAACTCTCGATACTTGACGCCTTCCTTGAAAGCGCACACTGCCTGATGCTCTGATACATTCTCCACGGTGTGATGCAAAGTGGTCCACCTCTGAATGAATTCCCTCAAAGTCTCATTCGGCTTCTGCACACAATGCTGCAACGGGCAGCCCTACTGGCCGCTTGCATGTACCCTCAAAGGTTCTTACGAACACTCGAGATAGCTCTTCCCAACTGTGAATACTATCCGGGACAACTGAGTCAACCACGCCCAGGCTGATCCTTCCAACATAAGAGGGAGATGCTTCATTGCTATCTCATCGTTTCCGCCTCCAATTTGCATAGCCACTCGGTAATCTTCAATCCAAGTTTCAGGCTTGGATTCTCCAGTGAACTTGCTAACTCCTGTTGCCAATCTGAAGTTGGGAGGAATCACTGCCGCCCTGATGGCTCTGCTGAAACACCCTGGGCCTGAAACATGTGACCTGCTGCCACTCGGGCGATCTCTGCCCAGGTCTTCTCTGTGTACTCTGTTCCGGTCGACCATGCCTTGGACGAGAATGGATCTCGCATCGAAGCCTTGGTTCCCTTGGGTCGACTGGACCTCTGCGCTCGTCCCTGTGATGGCGTCTGTCATCATTCTGCCGAGGCACGTACGACACACTCCTCGAAGGAGGCATTGGCACTCAACGACGATTGTCACAGTCGAACTGACGATCGTACTACCCACAGCCTTCACGCCACAGGGGCGACCTTGGGCTATGGGCCGACTGAACTGTATCCGCTGCCACGGATCTGCTGTGTATCCTATTCCACGACCGAGACACCACGGAATTCTCCTCTCCTGCTGCTCGGAGCAGGGCCCGGATCTGTTCCAACCCTTGGCCAGCCTCTGACTGGGAAGGTTGAATCGACTCTACAATTCGGGCCGCAACAGTGAGGTTCTGAATCGGAGTTCAGTATACCTTATGTGGAGGCGGGAAAAGCTGCCGTCGACAGGAATCAGGAACTCGTTCCCGGGCTCGCTCATCGAGAGCGCGCTGCAAGTTCTCTAGTCGAGTGCTGATATGTCTCCAACGTATCTACTTTTCCAAACACTTTTGCCCTTGTTTTGGACTCTAACTTGCATGATTTGAATGAAACTAACCCGGACTGATGCTGTTTTTAGCAGAATTGCCATGATGTTGTTTTATGTGTAGAAAAGAAAAGTTCTCGGAATATCCTGGAAATCCATGGAGGCACTTTTCAGAATTAATAAGAATTTTTGGCGAAAGAATCAAGGCCAGGGGGCCCACGGGCTGTCCATGAGACAGGGGGCACCCCCCCCTAGGGCGCGCCCTCCTATCTCGTGGGCCCCCTGGACACCTCCCGACCTCAACTCCAACTCCATATATATCGTCTCGGGGAGAAAAAAATCAGAGAGAAAGTTTCATTGCGTTTCACGACACGGAGCCGCCGCCCAGCCCTAATCTCTCTCGGGAGGGCTGATCTAGAGTCTGTTCGGGGCTCCGAAGAGGGGGATTCGTCACCGTCGTCATCATCAACCATCCTCCATCACCAATTTCATGATGCTCACCGCCGTGCGTGAGTAATTCCATCGTAGGCTTGCTGGACGGTGATGGGTTGGATGAGATTTACCATGTAATCAAGTTAATTTTGTTAGGGTTTGATCCCTAGTATCCACTATGTTCTGAGATTGATGTTGCTATGACTTTGCTATGCTTAATGCTTGTCACTAGGGCCCGAGTGCCATGATTTCAGATTTGAACCTATTATGTTTTCATGAATATATGTGTGTTCTTGATCCTATGTTGCAAGTCTATAGTCACCTGTTATGTGTTATGATCCGACAACCCCGAAGTGACAATAATCGGGATACTTCTCGGTGATGACCGTAGTTTGAGGAGTTCATGTATTCACTATGTGCTAATGCTTTGTTCCGGTTCTCTATTAAAAGGAGGCCTTAATATCCCTTAGTTTCCGTAAGGACCCCGCTGAACACGGGAGGGTAGGACAAATGATGTCATGCAAGTTCTTTTCCATAAGCATGTATGACTATTTACGGAATACATGCCTACATTACATTGATGAATTGGAGCTAGTTCTATATCACCCTATGTTATAACTATTTCATGAGGAATCGCATTCGGCATAATTATCCATCATTGAACCATTGCCTACGAGCTTTTCACATATTGTTCTTCGCTTATTTACTTTTCTGTTGCTACTGTTACAACTACTACAAAAACCCAAAAACATTTATCTTTACTTTTGCTACCGCTACTATTATTATCATACCACTTTTGCTACTAAACACTTTGCTGCAGATACTAAGTTATCCAGGTGTGGTTGAATTGACAACTCAACTTCTAATACTCAAGAATATTCTTTGCCTCCCCTTGTGTCGAATCAATAAATTTGGGTTGAATACTCTACCCTCGAAAACTATTGCGATCCCCTATACTTATGGGTTATCAAGACTAATTTCTGGCGCCGTTGCCGGGGAGCATAGCTCTATTCTCTGACTCACTTGGGATTTATATCTGTTGATCACTATGAAGAACTTGAAAGACGATCGAACTACTATTTTGCCCTCAACTACGAGGGGAGGTAAGGAACTGCCATCTAGCTCTGCACTAGATTCTCCTTCCGTTATTAGTAAGCTTGCGACACCTAAACCTTCTACTGCTATGAATTCTGATATGTCACATGTTATTGATGATGCCACTTCTGCTATGAATGATGAAACTACTTCTGTGGTTGATACTACTGTGCCATTAGGTGAATTTCTAGACGAACAACTTGCTAGATTTAGGGGGAATGAAAATTTTGAAGAACCTATTACTGATGATAGTGATGATGAAGGTCCGCCCAATGATTATGTTTTACCTGTTGTTCCTAAGGGTTATTTTATGCATGAAACAACTGCTACGGAAATTCTTGCTTGCAATGATAGAAATGATCTTAAGAAAATATTAGCTAAATGGAAGCAGCAGTCTCTTAATGCTAGAATGAAACCCGATCCTGCTTTTGCTACTTCACCTATCTGTGTTACTGATAAGGATTATGAATTCTCTGTTGATCCTGATATTATTACTTTAATTGAATCTGATCCTTTTTATGGCCTTGAATCTAAAACTGTTGTGGCACATCTTACCAAGTTGAATGATATAGCCACCCTATTTACTCATGATGAGAAGTCTCGCTATTTATATATCCTTAAGATATTCCCGTTCTCATTAAAGGGTGATGCTAAGACTTGGTATAATTCTCTTGCTCCTGGTTGTGTGCGTAGTCCCCAGGATATGATTTATTACTTCTCTGCTAAATATTTCCCTCCTCATAAGAAACAAGCTGCCTTGCGAGAAATATATAATTTTGTGCAAATCAAAGAAGAGAGTCTCCCACAAGCTTGGGGGAAGCTTCTCCGGTTACTTAATGCTTTGCCTGATCATCCTCTTAATAAAAATGAAATACTTGATATCTTTTATAATGGACTAACCGATGCTTCCAAGGACTACTTGGATAGTTGTGCTGGTTGTGTTTTCAGGGAAAGAACAGTCGACGAATCTGAAATACTATTGAATAATATGTTGACTAATGAAAATAATTAGACTCTTCCCGAGCCAGTTCTTGAAGTAATTCCTGAACCAATTGAGCCAACTCCTGAGCCTATTCCTAAACCCACTCCGAAGAAGAGAGGTGTTTTATTTCTCAGTCCTGAAGATATGCAAGAGGCAAAGAAATCAATGAAAGAAAAAGGTATTAAAGCTGAAGATGTTAAGAATTTACCTCCTATTGAAGAAATACATGGTCTTAATTTACCGCCTGAAGAACCACATTGTCTTCATAACCCGACACAGGTAGTAAAGGTAAATTCTCTCTATAGATATGATAAAGTTGAAGTACCCTCTACTAAATTTCATAGCCCATTCTTAGATGAATTTGATGACTTTATGGCTAGACAAGAAAGTTTTAATGCTTATGTTTGTAGAGAGTTAAAGAATAATGCTTTCGAGATAGGACGCGTAGGTGATAATCTGGCTAGAGTTAAAGATGAACTTCACCGCGTTAGCAAATATGCTTCTATGGTTGCTACTCAAGATGAGCAAGTACTTAAAGCTCAAAATGATTTGCTTTATATAATAAAAATGACTTTGCTATTAGAGTGGCTACTAGAACTGGTAGAATGACTCAAGAACCTTTGTATCCTGAAGGCCACCCTAAGAGAATCAAGCAAGATTCTCAGAGAAACAATTTAGAGGCACCTAGTTCTTCTAAAAAGAAGAAGAAGAAAAACGATAGAACTTTGCATGCTTCTAGTCAACCTACTGTAGACACACCTGAGAATCCCAATGATATTTCTATTTCTGATGCTGAAACACAATCAGGTGATGAACATGAACCTAATGATAATGTTAATGATATGTTCATGTTGATGCTCAACCTAGTAAAGACAATGATGTAGAGATTGAACGTGCTGTTGATCTTGATAACCCACAATCAAAGAATCAACATTATGATAAGAGAGATTTTGTTGCTAGGAAGCACGATAAAGAAAGAGAACCATGGGTTCAGAAACCCATGCCCTTTCCTCCTAAACCATCCAAGTCAAAGTATGATGAGGATTTTGAACGCTTTGCTGAAATGATTAGACCTATTTTCTTACGTATGCGCTTAAATGATATGCTGAAAGTAAATCCTTATGCTAAGTATATGAAGGATATCATCACAAATAAAAGAAAGATATCGGAAGTTGAAATTTCCACCATGCTTGCTAATTACACGTTTAAGGGTGGAATACCAAAGAAACTTGGAGATCCGGGTGTACCAACTATACCATGCTCTATTAAAAGAAATTATGTTAGAACTACTTTATGTGATCTTGGAGCCGGTGTTAGTGTTATGCCTCTCTCTTTATATCGTAGACTTGAATTGAATAAGTTGACACCTACTGAAATATCTTTGCAAATGGCTGATAAATCAACTGCTATACCCTTTGGTATTTGTGAGGATGTGCCTGTTGTGGTTGCAAATGTCACCATCTTAACGGACTTCGTTATTCTTGATATTCCTGAGGACGATAGTATGTCTATTATCCTTGGTAGACCTTTTCTTAATACTACAGGGGCTGTTATTGATTGCAACAAAGACAATGTCACTTTTCATTTTAATGGTAAGCACATGGTACATTTTCCGAGGAAACAATCTCAAGTTCATAGCATCAATTCTATTGAAAAAGTTCCAACTATCATTTTTGGAGGTTTTGAATTTCCTCTCCCTACTATCAAGAAAAAGTATGATATTCTTATTGTTGGGGATTTTCATATCCCTGTTGAGGTAACTTAGTGTTATTCGAAATTTCTCCTATTCCGTGTTATTCGGAATGAGTTTGTTAACAAGACTTGATCAACCTTGTTAGTGGGTTCATTTTGATGATCACGAGATGGATGAAACTAGAAGGCACAACCTTCTGTACCCGCTTTTTACTTTCTGTTATTTAGATTAAACAAAGAAAAAATAGTATTATCCGTCTATTTTCTGAATTATCTGTTCATTAAAAAAATAGTCCGAAAATAAAAGTGCTCCAAATGCCCTGCAAATTTAGTATGATTTTTTCTAGAATATTTGAGGATTTAGGCACTGAAAACACTGCAAAAGGGGCAAGCACCAGGCCACGAGAGGAGGGCGCGCCCCCCTGTGTGGCGCCCCCCCTGTCTTGTGGGCCCCTAGTGGCTCCCCTCCACTCATGCCAGCACCCACACACTTCATCTTCTACCCCAAAAAATCCCCATCCAGCTCAAACCCGAGTTCTAGCTCGTTTTGCTGCGATTTTCGATCTCTTAGCTCAAAGCTCCATTCGCAAAATTGCTTTGGGAGATTGTTGCTTGGTATGTGACTCCTCCATTGGTCCAAATAGTTTTTGTTCTAGTTCTTTATTCATTGCAAATTTGTGTTGCATAGGTGACCATGTTCTTGAGCCTGCATGTTAATTTTTGAGGTCCCAAGCAATTCCAATGCATGATATAGGCTCTAGGCACTTGTAGGAGTAGCTGCTATCAATCTTGTTTAGTTTTATTCACTTCTATTTTGAAGTTAATAAAATTTCAGAAATTTTCAGACAAAGAAATATTCTTAGAAGAATGTACCAAGGTGGTTCCTCAGCAAAGAAAGGGCCAAGGATTGCTATACGTGAAAAAGATGTTAATGTGCCAAAGGACGCAAATGTACGGGCTTGCGAGTGGCCATCCGATGATTTTATGGTTGAAGCAGGTTTCAAGGGGGAATTTGACGCGTACGTGCGTAATGCTAAGCTTGAGGACTTCTTACAAGATAAATGTCCCCAATATTATCAATTGACTGATTCCTTTGTGCGGAGGTTCGAATATATTTCTTCGCGTAATTCTCCTAGTGTTATGTTTGATATTTATGATACATCTTATACCATGGATTTAGAGGATTTCACAACTGCTTGCAAACTCCCCTAGTGGGGTAATATTAATGATCCTCCCAAATCTGAAGTTAGAGATTTTCTTGCTAGTATTACTGTGGGAGAATCTAGGGACGTAACACAAGCTACCATAGGGAGCATTCATTTTCCTTCGATACATTACTTTGCTCTCTTTATTGGTAGATTCATTAACGGTAAGGACGAAGTATGTCACATGTGTGCCCCTGATCTTTGTGTCCTCAAGAGTGCTGTGTCAAGTTATAGAGGTTATAACTTGGGGGCAATAGTTGCACATAGGTTGCATAATAATAATAGAAGTGGAGATTTCTTTGGAGGAATTTATGCAACCCGTGTGGCTAATTTTCTTAATATAGCCCCACGAGAGGGGGATATGATTGTACCTCCTGTTTATTTGGATAAAGAAGCTATGTTTGATCATCATTTTCTTGAGAGGAATGAACAATTCCTCCATTATCGACTAACCTATAACAGACGCAACGTCGTCCCTGTTACTCTTCCTGCTCCCTACCTTTTTGATTATCAGACAAAAGGAAGATATGTTGTCACCAGGGAAGAAGCCACTGAATATGAGAGGGGAATGGAGGCAGCTCGCCAACACGCCACTGCTCAGGAGGCGGTCGCCTCTTCATCTCAGTACTACCCCGACTACTCTTATGGATATCAGCCAGGCGGTCATTGGTATTAGACCAACTTAGGCCAAAAGCCTAAGCTTGGGGGAGTACGTATTTCTCACCGACTTTACATTCATGTTCACACACTAGTCGTCGGTGCTCACACTCTTTCATTGTATTATCCATGTTAGTTTAAATTTCTTTTTCTAGTTTTCTTCTTGTGTGTTTGTTAAACCTTAAGAAAAACAAAAAAAATAGTTAGTTTAATTTCCTTTCTTGTAGTAGAAATTAAAATGAAAAACCCAAAAAGATTTCTCGTTCTTCTTTTGCTTGTTGGGAGCTTTCCCGTGTAAATAGTTTTGTTTTTTTCTTTCTTTTGGGGGTCGAGAAGACTATATTGAAAATGCTTAGTGGCTCTTATATGCATGATTGTTTATTTAACTTGGAGCCCATATTACTTGTCTTCTCTCTTAAGTTGAATGCTTGCAGATTCCAGCTTAGTCCAATGTACGTGCACTCTTATTATTATACACATCGTTCAGTCGTGCAAGTGAAAGGCAATAATGACGATATATGATGGACTTATTGGGATGAGAAAAGCTGGTATGAACTCAACCTCTCTTGTTTTTATAAATATGATGATTCATCGTTCCCGAGTGAGCTATTATGAAGTAAACATATTTGCAATGACATTTAGAGATTATAGTTGCTTGTGCCAAGCTTGATTAGCTATGAGTTATAATGGTTTACCTTGCGTGCCAACATGCTATTAGAATGATTATGATGTGGTATGATGGGATGGTATCCTCCTTTGAATGTATTAAGTGACTCGACTTGGCACATGTTCACACATGTAGTTGAATCAAATCAACATAGCCTTCATGATATTTATGTTCATGGTAGATTATATCGTACTCCTGCCTGTACTCGGTGTAAATTAATTTTAATGCATGTTTACAACTATTGTCGCTCTCTTAGTTGGTCGCTCCCCAGTATTTTGCTAGCCTTCACCTATACTAAGCGGGAATACTACTTGTGCATCCAAACTCCTTAAACCCCAGAGTTGTTCCATATGAGTCCACTATACCTTCCTATATGCGGTATTTACCTGCTGTTCCAAGTAAATTTGTATGTGCCAAACTCCAAACCTTCAAATGAAATTCTGTTTTTTATGCTTGAGCAGCTCATGTTTCAACTAGGGCTGCCTATATCTTCCATGCTAGGTGGATTATTCTCAAGAGGAGTGGACTCCGCTCCTCATTCACAAGAAAGGGCCGGTAACCGGGATGCCCAGTCCCATGATCCAAAAAGATCAAAGCAAATCAAAATAATTAAACAAAACTCCCCCAGGGCTGTTGTATGTTGGAGGCACTCGTTGTTTCAAGCAAGCCATGGATTGATGCTTGTTGGTGGTTGGGGGAGTATAAACCTTTACCATTCTGTTTGGGAACTGCATATAATGCATGTAGTATGGAAGATACAGCCATCTCATAGTTGTTGCGTTGACAGCAAAAGTATGCCGCTCAAAATGTTATTCACTCCCTGTTTTAAAATCGAGCTCTGGCACCTCTACAAAAACCTGCTTCTCTCTGCGAAGGGCCTATCTATTTACTTTTATGTTGAGTCATCACCCTTCTTATTAAAAGCACCCGCTGGAGAGCACACTATCATTTGCATTCATTACTATTGGTTGATATTGGGTATGACTTGACTGGATCTCTTTTACCATGAATTACTATGTTTAGTTAGTCCTTGATCTTTAAAGGTGCTCTGCATTTATGTTTTGCGGTCTCAGAAAGGGCTAGCGAGATACCATTTTGTTATATCTTGTTATGATTATTTTGAGAAAGTGTTGTCATCCGAGTTTTATTATTATAGCTCGCTAGCTGATTATGTTATTGATATGAGTAATTGTGAGACCTATGTGTTATTGTTAGTATGGTTAGTTCATACTATTTACTGAAACTAGAATGCTGGCTTTTCATGTTACAACAACAAGAGCAAACAGAGTTTGTAAAAGTTTTTCCTTATCACTTTCAGTTTATCAACTGAATTGCTTGAGGACAAGCAAAGGTTTAAGCTTGGGGGAGTTGATACGTCTCCACTGTATCTACATTTCCAAACACTTTTGCCCTTGTTTTGGACTCTAACTTGCATGATTTGAATGAAACTAACCCGGACTGACGCTGTTTTCAGCAGAACTGCCATGATGTTGTTTTATGTGTAGAAAAGAAAAGTTCTCGGAATGTCCTGGAAATCCACGGAGGCACTTTTCAGAATTAATAAGAATTTTTGGCGAAAGAATCAAGGCCAGGGGGCCCACGAGCTGTCCATGAGACAGGGGGGCGCCCCCCTAGGGCGCGCCCTCCTATATTGTGGGCCCCCTCGACACCTCCCGACCTCAACTCAAACTCCATATATACCGTCTCGGGGAGAAAAATATCAGAGAGAAAGTTTCATCGTGTTTCATGACACGGAGCCACCGCCAAGCCCTAATCTCTCTTTGGAGGGCTAATCTGGAGTCCGTTCGGGGCTCCGGAGAGGGGGATTCGTCGCTGTCGTCATCATCAGCCATCCTCCATCACCAATTTCATGATGCTCACCGCCGTGCGTGAGTAATTCCATCGTAGGCTTGCTGGACGGTGATGGGTTGGATGAGATTTACCATGTAATCAAGTTAGTTTTGTTAGGGGTTTGATCCCTAGTATCCACTATGTTCTGAGATTGATGTTGCTATGACTTTGCTATGCTTAATGCTTGTCACTAGGGCCCGAGTGCCATGATTTCAGATCTGAACCTATTATGTTTTCATGAATATATGTGTGTTCTTGATCCTATCTTGCAAGTCTATAGTCATCTATTATGTGTTATGATCCGACAACCCCGAAATGACAATAATCGAGATACTTCTCGGTGATGACCGTAGTTTGAGGAGTTAATGTATTCACTATGTGCTAATGCTTTGTTCCGATTTGCTATTAAAAGGTGGCCTTAATATCCCTTAGCTTCCGTAAGGACCCCGTTGAACCCGGGAGGGTAGGACAAAAGATGTCATGCAAGTTCTTTTCCATAAGCACATATGACTATTTACGGAATGCATGCCTACATTACATTGATGAATTGGAGCTAGTTCTATATCACCCTATGTTATAACTATTGCATGAGGAATCGCATCCGGCATAATTATCCATCATTGATCCATTGCCTACGAGCTTTTCACATATTGTTCTTCGCTTATTTACTTTTCCGTTGCTACTGTTACAACTACTACAAAAACCCAAAAACATTTATCTTTGCTTTTGCTACCGCTACTATTATTATCATACCACTTTTGCTACTAAACACTTTGCTGCAGATACTAAGTTATCCAGGTGTGGTTGAATTGACAACTCAACTGCTAATACTCATGAATATTCTTTGGCTCCCCTTGTGTCGAATCAATAAATTTGGGTTGAATACTCTACCCTCAAAAGCTATTGCGATCCCCTATACTTGTGGGTTATCAAGTGCGCTCAGCCAAATTAGCCAAGCGCGCCTCCTCCAAGGCCCGAGCCTCGGGAGTTTCTCCAACGATGGGCGTGTGAAGCACGTCCATGTTGCGGCAACGAAGATCCTCTCTCTGCCGCGAAGAGAGAGGTTCAGGATGGTACTCCTCGTGGACCCGTGATGGATCGCCGCCAGCCCCTTCGCCGTCCTCACGGCAAAAACCAGGCGGGCTACACGGACCATCGACATTAGGACTTCAGCCGCAGGATCGCTGCTATCGCACTCGGACGACGTCTCCGCGGAGCCAGTTGACAGATCGAACATGCCGTGGAGAGTTTTGTCGGGCCCGATTGCCGCGACTTGATGAGTAGCCGAACGCTGGGCCACCGCATGCTTCCCAAAACCTTTAGGCGTGGAGCATTAACTTCCCGCTCGATCCCCTCCCAGCCTCGTTAGCCAGCGTTCTCTTCCTCTACTGCCGCGTTCTACCTTTCCATTTTTCCTCTTTTCAAGTGTGGAACGATCTGCATGGCGTCCTTGATGCACCAGAACGACCACTGCATGCATCGCGGCAGGGCGTTGATTGGGCATGCACGAGAATTTGGTTCTGCTTGCAATATGGATGATACCTGAACGATGAAGTGAACATGCATGCTAGCACGGGAGACCTATTTCCGCTATACAATACCGGAGTACTCATGTTCCTACTACTACTACTACTACTACTAGTAGTAGTAGTAGTAGTAGTAGTAGTAGTAGTAGTAGTAGTAGTAGTAGTAGTAGTAGTACAACTGTGGTACACTTGATGGTCAAAATACTATTCATCCGGTCCTCACAGTGAAGTGACAACACCCTGCGCCTGACACTAGTCCAGGCGAGGCGGCGTGTTCGGGTTACCAAAGTTAGCCTCACCCTTTGCACTGTGCAGTCTGTCACCGCTGTTATACAGCACATTGGCGCCTCGCCTCGTCTCCCTCTCCGCTCCCATAGCACCACTCCATCTCCATCTCCTTCTCCGTCTCCGTCTCCATCTCCATCTCACTGTGCCCCCATGTACCGTCGCCTCACTCGCCTCCCCCAGTACCACTATTCCCTCGCTAGCCGCTCCAGCACCAACATCCTTCTCCCCCGTAAATCAAGCCCCGTTCCAAACTCCACCATGGCCGAACGCGAACCACGCAACATCCATATGAGCCGCGATTGGAGCAATCTCCCCAGTGACATCCTCGACCTCTGTTGTTCGTGTATGGATACGTTGACCGCCCTGCGGCTAGCTGCATGCTCGAGGGACATGCACACGGCCATCGTTGAAGCGAGGCCTAAGCTTTTCAAGACACTCTGCTTGCTGCTATCTGGTCTTGCGAGATTGGCTCACCATGATAAGGAAGCGTGAATGATGCCCCTCGACTTCAATCCGATCTCCATTAGCCGAAACTTCTTTGCAGGTATGTAGTGTGTCGCCGTACATCATTTCCCTCGACATCGATCCGATCACCATCGCCCGAAACTTCTTGGCAGGTATGTACTGGGTCGGCATGAACTCCCACTAGATGGCTGCCTTCAGAGAAGACGGTAAAAAGTTTGTGCTCGTGTACTTCCAGACCTCCCATGAGATTATCCTTCCTCCGTTGGATTATATAGAGTATTACCATCACGGTCCAAGTCATCTAGATTACTACGTCAGTTGGACGGACCTTGTTTTGCAGAAGATTGTAATCTGCCAAGTACCCACACGACATGCGAATTACGCAGACTTCAAGCTAATTGCCTTGTTCGACCGCGGACTCGCCTATATTTACGTCGATGCCTTTTTAAGATGGAGACAACTCGGCTCGCAGTGGATCATCGTCAAAGCTGATACACACTTCTGTGATGCTATTGAACACAATGGCATCATCTATACGATCGACAAAGCAGATGGCACCACACATTGCTGGGACGGCGCGTGTAAGTTGTTTCCCTCTCATGTTAATGATGACGCCATGACACTGTTTGAGCTTTTTGTGATGATTGCCATATCCCTGTTTGAGAAGAATTTGAGTAGAACTATGGCAATATATTAGAGACGCCGTAAATCAGCTATATTTGGAATGAGTTAATTCATGCGATTGTGACCATGTCATTACAGCCAATTTGTACCCTGAATAATCAAACGGTTAGGAATATATGGATATTATCCTTATTTTACAGTAATCTATATACTACTACTAACTATGAGTGTGTATCAATGGCCATGTTAGTTCCCTCATTTTCATGATGTAGAAACATGCACCACACTGTTGGTTTCATCTAACCATACATTAGGGAAGTAAATGTGCATATGGAGAACTCTATATTTGGAAGTAGTGAAATCCTGCAAATGCTTACCATGTGTACATACCTATATTCGCCCTTCAGCAATCAATGGCTAGAATAATATCCTCACAAATTTTTTGCCCACAGAACAGGAGTATATAACAATGCATGGTCTGTTAGTTACCTTGAAGAATTTGTTTGTGAGGACAGAACATGATTACATAACATGCATGACATGGTAGTTTCCTATGAATAATCGATTGCGAGATAACATGAGTATAACCATGCATGGCACTTCTATATTTTCGAACCCAGTATACATTTCCCTGTATTTTCCTCCTAGTTCCACCAGGGACATATCAATGTTGTTTCTTGCATTATCCTACTCATACTCTGAGCAATGCTGATCTTACATTAACAATGCCCGCCCTTTTTGATATGATGCAGTGTCCCTACAGTTACTGCCCTTTGTAATTACACCACCTTTGCCAAAAACATGGAAGCACAACTGGTTCCTCGCTCGATCAGACGACGACAAAAGACTGATGATCATTCGGACACATGAGCCGGAAAAGTTATATTGCAAAAATCCCACTGTATAGAAGCACCATGTAATACATGAGTATCCGGACAGTGGCTGTTACGTCTATGAGCAGGATACCACCTTGTTGGGGCCTTTAGGATTTTTTAGTTGGAGGCGGGTAGACAGCCTTGGTTCACACTCTTTGTTTCTTTGACTCAATTATCTGATTAACCAGGAGATCACCGTTGGCAAGGACCATGATGGCAGAGAGGCTCTGTTAGCTATGGAAAATTGTGTCTACACGGCGAGCCCTAGGAGTTCGGGAGCAAACTCCCCTGATTGTCGATGATACAGCCTGCAGCCAAAAGAAGGTGAGAATGACAAAGGCATCCATATTAACTTTGATCCTTGGATGTCTCAATTATGACAGGCAGTGATGTGGTTCAAGCCTTCAGGTTGATAGGTAATTGGGCTGTTGCATCGAAAGGGTGGAGTACTGGTGTCTCCGGATCACTGGTCGCTGAAGCGGGGCTGCAAATTATGATGGTGTTGGATCATATCTTCGAATGACTTTGTTGTCTTTGCTGTTGGTTCTGGATGGGTAGTTCTTTATTTTGTTATGCATATTCCTTGTCATTTGGTCATCCTCATCTATGTCACTCTCTCTATGTAATAGTTTCTTCTATTTAGAATGTCATTCTCGTTTGGATCACGAGAGTCTAAGCACTGCAGATGGGTACGTTTTGGTGGTGTAGCAAGACTTCTTATGAACTATCATGTCTTGCTATTTATGTCAGTAGTAGTCACTAGTCAGTGTTTGAATGTTGTATATATCATTGTTTCGAACTGTTTATTGTCTCGAACTACTGGTGGGCTAAATGAGGGCATCACCATTCTCCAGTGTTCAGAGTATATCTCCTTTTTTCAAGATATATAATTTGAGCTCACTGTCTTTTCGATGATGTACACTTGTTTGGGCCAGTGAGGTGTCGTTGAGTATGGGCCGAGTAGTAACGCAATGCCAAACATGTCAGTTATGACTCTCAGGCCGGGCTCTCAAAAGATTCTGAAAAAAAGGCTGGGCTCTCCAAAAAAGAAAGAATAAGGACTCTTAGGCCGACATGTGGGTGCCACAAGTGTTTTCGTGCACTTGCGCGCCGAGAGCATATTGGCGCGTGCTCGAAATTCATGCTACCTTTTCATCCCCAGTCTCCCTCCCCTCCCCCACCTCTGGAATCTCGATTCCTACACCAGTTCCTCCAAATCCCCCTCCTGTACTCCCTGTACTCAAGGGCACTATCATGTTGCCGGTCAACGCGGATCTCCGAGACGAAGATCCTGAGGTCCGTACTGCCTTCGGTCGCTGCGTGCTGTCGCTCAACAGTGGCATGGCGGCGCTTGACGACCAGTTTGCCGGCAAAGTGCTGATGGTAACCATCAACGGCGACCGACCTCCCGTCTCGCCGGACGACCTTGTCAAAGCTCTTGGCATTGCGCACGGCATCCAAATAAGTGACTTGCTTGTCGAAGTCTGTCCGCTACCGGCTAATTTCTTCGTCAGGTTCTGGACAACTTTCGACTACAGTCGTGTGTTCGAATCTTCCCGGCGTTTGTTTTGTGATGGCGCACTGGTGAGCTTTTATCGGTGGCACCCAGGATGGGGCTCGGTGCCCTCTGAGTTGAGTTTTTAACAAAGCTTACCTTCCATGGCATGCCTCGACATGCTTGGAACAGCGAATCCATGAACGAGCTTATCAACGACCTTGGAGGTGAGCTCGTAAGCATGTTTGTTCCTCTAGACATCTGGGCTCCGACTATTTTGGCATGGATGAAGAAGCCGTCCACCATACCGAAGGTGATTGGTGTTGAGATACCGGTGCAGGAACTGGGGTTGTACTATTCATCGCCACCAAGGCCGCCACGGACCACGTTAGGGATGTACCTATATCGAGTGTTCGTGCATGTCGAAGAAGTGGTCAATCCATCAATCGAAGTCCTGCCGTCGCCGCTGGTGCCAGGGTCCGTCGATGACGTCCATTACAGGAGTCAACGCCAGACTTTCCCCATGTTGCTCAGAATGATGGATGGCACAGGGCCTACTCCATCGCGCGGCAGAGGCCACTGCTTCTTTGGGAGAAGAGGCAAGGCTGGCTGCCTGGATGTGCTCTAATTTGAGGTAACAACTGAATCTTGTCAGATAGTACTAATTAAATCCGAGCTATGGGTCTGAAGCACTGATATGCCAGTACATTTGATTGTGACCTATTCTAATTTTGTACATGAACTTTTTTTTAGAAAGGGTTGTACGTCAACTTAATGTGCTAGCAGGACTTATTGTGTTGTGTGTCTGTTTTCTTTGCACAACATTGAAGATATTTCCCTGTCATTTACAAAGACGATGAACCATTATGTACGACTTCGTTAGTTTCAACATAGCCCTTCCCGTAGCGATCCACTGCTTCCATCCTGATTGTGCCGCCTGCGTGAAATTTTTGTATGCAAGTTCAGTGTGCTATGATGTTCTATATGATTGTGTCAACTATATAAGTTTTTACTAAGCGTCAGCAATGCATGTGGCTGAAAGATGTATTTACGAGCATCGACCGATGGGTCTCTCTCTCTCTCTCTCTCTCACACACACACACACACACACACACACGCGCACACACAAGTGGGACCTGTTGAATTATTTATTTGATCATGACAACTTTTAATTATGTTCCACTGTAATCTAACTTTTTTCTTAAGTTATTAATTGAGCTCAGTGACTTCAAAAAGTTGTACAGAAGCCTTGTTTGGGCCTTTCCGGTGTCGCTGAATGTGGGCTGAGTAACCATGTTAGGTTGTACTGTACTACACAGGCCTTTTTTTCAACATCAGCAATGCAACTGGGCCGACAGTTGTACACAATATCCGGGTCAACTTGTTATCCGCCCCGCTGGGCTGCAAAGTTTCCTAGGAGGTATGCATTAGGCTTAACAAGAAAATGGACTTTAAGAAATAATAAATGGGATGTAATTATAATAACTGGGTAATTACTGTGCACCAAACACGCAATTAGTTTGAAATATATATTATTTTTGGAATTTGGAAATTTTAATTTCATTACTTGTTGCGCGCGCAATATTTCGTTGGATTTTAACGTGGTACAACTCTATTTTGAAATTATATTTAACCTGACTAGAAATTTCGGTTAAAAATATTTTGGATCCCATCAAAATGTGGGAATTTTTTTTGAATTCTGTTTTGAGCGGTTGTTTGAAATTATTAATCATTGTCCTAGCTAGAAGTTGGGCTATGCTTTTAACAAACTGTAAATGGGCTGTAGTAAATTCCATTAGAATTGAAAAATGGGCTGTACATTCTTACAAATCGCAAATGGGCTATATGTTCTCTGCCAAATCCGAGCTATGGGCCTACTAAGTTGACACGTACCAAGGGCTTTGTCAACTTAGTCAATATAAACGATTCTAGCTGTAGTGATCGTACCAAGGGCTTCTTCAACCTCTGGTCTTCTTGCTCCAGCCGCCCAAAGCAGTGCCGGTCATGTCGCGTGCTCCTGCCTCCCGTGGTCGGCTGTGATGCCGCGGAGGCCTCACCTACCCGTACTACTCCCACCGCTGGCCAGGCCATCCCTCTACTCACCCACACCCCCTGTTATTCTACGGCGACGGCAACCTCACACCGTAGCCGAACCAGTGAACCCTCATACTCCTCTCCGCGCGGGCTACCACTGCTGCGTCTTCCCCGGCTCCGTGTCGTCCCCTTCCTAGGCCTCGCCGTCGTCTAGACCACTGCCCTGGTGCTCTCGGCGCGGCGTGGTCAACGTGGTCAACGACTAACTTCCATCGGAAGAGTACTGTACATGGAGAGGCTGACAGCTGGGTCTAGGCGGCCGCAAGGAAGTGCCTCCTTATTACGCGTAAAATAATTATTGCTCCACCTGATAGCAGGGACCCATCGGACGGGCCACCTTATTTCGCAAAAAAAATGTTTCCCCCCTGACTGCTGGGACCCACCGGACGGGCCAGCGTATTTCGCGAAAAAAACATTCCCGGTGCTCTCAGCTCGGACCCACCGGAAGTGCCTCCTTATTATGCACAAAAAAATGAATACTCCCCCTGCTAGCTGGGACCCACCATGGTGGGAGGCTGACTTGTGGGCCTACTAAGTTGGCTGGGATGGGGGCCTTTGTCAACTTTAGTCAATATGAACGATTCTAGCTCCAGTGACCGTACGATGTCCATCCAACGGCCGTAGTGCTTCTTCAACCTCTGGTCTTCTTGCTCCAGCCGCGCAAAGCAGCACCGGTCGTGCCGCATGCTCCTGCCTCCCGTGGCCGGCTGTGCTGCCGCGGAGGCCTCACCACCCCTACTATTCCCACCGCTGGCCAGGCCCTGCGGCGACGGCAGCCTCACACAGGAGCTGAACCAGTGAACCCTCGTACTCCTCTTCGCGTGGGCTTCCACTGCCGCGTCTTCCCCGGCTCCCCGTCGTCCCCTTCCTAGGCCTTGCCGTCGTCCACCGCCCTGGTGCTCTCAGCGAGGCGTGGTCAACATGGTCAAGGAACGACTTCCATCGGACATGGACTATACGTGGAGAGGATGACAGCTGGGTCCACGGCCGCAACAAGGGGGTTCCTCCTTATTACGCGGAAAATAATGATTCCTCCACCTGACAGCTGGGACCCACCAGACGGGCCACTGTATTTCGCGAAAAAAACGTTTCCCCCTGACTGCTGGGACCCACCAGCTACATCTTCGCACGCAAGGAAGTGCGTCCGGGCAAAAAACAAAATGATTCG
>NC_041391.1:268909640-268910858 GCF_002162155.2 Triticum dicoccoides
CTGGGACCCACCAGCGACACCTTCGCACGCAAGGAAGTGCGTTCGGGCAAAAAAAAGATTCGCCCCCCTGACTGCTGGGACCCACCAGCTACATCTTCGCACACAAGGAAGTGCGTCTGGGCAAAAACAAACAATTCGCCCCCCTGACTGCTGGGACCCACCAGCTACATCTTCGCATGCAAGGAAGTGCGTGACAGTCGGGACCCACCTGGTCGAAGCGTAAGTAGCGTTGTCATTCTGGTCGCGAACGTGTACGTACATACTGGTCGATGTAGAGGCACGCACGTGTCGTAGTAGAGGCGCGCACGTAGCATGTACACGTACGTACAACGGTGAGGGTGCAAGAAAGAAAATATGGCCACATACGTACATACGGGCAGGGTCTCGAACGCCTACTTGCTCATACGTACATGGCTGGGTCGGAATGGATAAACAGCATCGTCGTCGTGTTCATGGGGAGCTAACCGGCTGGGTCAGAACGGAATGCATGGTCGTGTTCATCGGGAGGGCTTGAACGGAACAGGCGATGGAAACGAGGCCTGGCGTACCGCAGAACGGAGGAAACGGCCTTGTGTTCGACCGGCCACGTTCGGAACGGGGTCCTGTTGATCGGGAGGGGTGTGGCGTACCACAAAACGGATGAAACGGACCTCCTACGGTCGACACAGGGGTCCTGTTGATAGGGAGGGGTGTGGCGTACCGCAAAGCGGACGAAATGGACCTCCTACGGTCGAAACGGGGGTCCTGTTGATTGGGAGGGGTGTGGTGTACCGCAAAACGGAGGAAACAGACCTCCTACGGTCGAAACGGGGGTCCTGTTGATTGGGAGGAGTGTGGCATACCGCAAAACGGACGAAATAGACTTGTGTTGGAGCGCTACCGTCGAAACGGGTGTCCTATTCATCGGGAGGGGTGTGGCGTACCGCAAAACGGGAGTCCACGGGATACTGTTCATCTCCACCGTCGACCTCCTCCAGCCTCCACGGGCTACCGTCGACCTCCTCCAGCCTCCACGGGCTCCTGTTCATCCAGCCTCCACCGCGCGCTACTCCACCGGCTACTGTTCAACCACCCCTCCACGGGCACCCCTCCACCGTATACTATTCATCCAGCCCTCCACACCACGGGGTCCTGTTCAACCACCCCTCCATGGCCACCCCTCCACCGTCTACTGTTCATCCAGCCCTCCACACCACGGGGTCCTGTTCATCCAGAGGC
>NC_041391.1:268910994-268921543 GCF_002162155.2 Triticum dicoccoides
GCAACGCTCGCTGTTCATCCAATCGATCAGCTTCAGTTAGCAGCAGTAGCGAAGGAATCGCTCCATCGGGTTCAGTTAACAGCCATCGATTGATCGCTCGGGCTCAGTAACGCGTAGCCTGCAGTGCAATCACTCGGGTTCAGTTAGAGGCCAACGCCTCGCTCGGGTTCAGTTAGATCCAATGCCTCGCACACACGCGCGTACGTGTACGAGAGAAACGCGCATCGCTCGTCCCCCGACCTCCCACCGTAACCGGCAACTCCCCGAACTTTTCCTCCCCCTCCTTCCACCACGGTTTTTTTCATCATGGACAGCCAAAAGAATGTCATGCAGCTGCGTCTCCGGCCCGCCCAGGACGAAAAGCCCATTTTCTGTCATGATTTTTTGTCATAGAAGTAGGAGCCCACCACATCTATGATGATACCAGGTTTTGTAACAATTATCGTCATAGAAGTGTCATATGTATGACAGATTTTTTTTCGTTCGGCCCAAAATGTCACGGATGTGTCTTTTTTTGAAGTGTATGAAAGAATTATGAACGGTGGCTTTGCCACAAATACGATGTCAACTACATGATCATGCAAAGCAATATGACAATGATGATCCGTGTCATAATAAACAGAACGGTGGAAAGTTGCATGGCAATATATTTTGGAATGGCTATGAAAATGCCATAATGGGTAGGTTGGTGGCTGTTTTGAGGAAGGTATATGGTGGGTTTATGGTACCGACGAAAGTTGCACGATACTAGAGAGGTTAGCAATGGTGGAAGGGTGAGAGTGTATATAATCCATGAACTCGACATTAGTGATAAAGAACTCACATACTTGTTGCAAAAATCTATTAGTCATCGAAACAAAGTACTAGCTACACGCATGCTCCTAGGGGGGGTAGATTGGTAGGTAAAGACCATCGCTCGTCCCTGACCACCACTCAAAAGGAAGACAATCAAAAAATATTTCATGCTCCAACTTCGTTACATAATGGTTCACCATACGTGCATGCTACGGGAATCACAAACTTTAACATAAGTATTTCTACAATCCACAATTACTCACTAGCATGACTCTAAGATTACCATCTTTATATCTCAAAACAATCATAAGGAATCAAACTCCTCATAGTATTCAATGCACTTAATATGAAAGTTTTTATTATATCCCTCTTAGATGCCCATCATATTAGGACTAAATTCATAACCTAAGCAAATTACCATGCTGTTTAGAGACTCAAAATTATATAAGTGAAGCATAAGAGTTCAACATTTCCTTCAAAATAAAACTGCCACTGTGCTCTAAAAAGATATAAGTGAAGCACTAGAGCAAATGACAAACTACTCCAAAAGATATAAGTGAAGATCAATGAGTAGTCAAATAATTATGTAACTATGTGAAGACTCTCTAACATTTCAAAATTCCAGATCTTGGGATATTATTCAAACAGCAAGCAAAACAAAGTAAAATTACATTCCAATGATAGCACATATCATGTGAAGAAGCAAAAACTTAGGTTCAACCAAAACTGACCGATCATTGTTGAAGAAGAAAGGTGGGATGCCAACCGGGGCATCCCCAAGCTTAGATGCTTGAGACTTCTTGAAATATTACTTAGGAATACCTTGGGCATCGCCAACCTCGATCTTTTGTGTCTCCTTACTTCCTTTCATATCGCGGTTTCCCTAAATCTTAAAAACTTCATCCACACAAAACTCAACAAGAACTCGTGCGATAAGTTTGTATAAATCAATGAAAAACCTTATCATTCTCTACTGTAGAAAATCACTAAAATTATAATTTGACATTGCATACTAAGTGCCTCTGCATATTTAATACTCCTATCCTCAAATAGAATCATTAAACAAGCAAACATATGCAAACAATGCAAACATAACAGCAATCTGTCTAAATAGAACAGTCTGTAAATAATGCAAGAGGAATCATACTTCCCTAACTCCAAAAATTCTGAAAATTTACCACACTATAGAAAATTTGTTGTTACTTGCATATCACATTCTGACTTTCCATAAGAATTCAGACAATGATAGAAAACTTTATGTTTTCAAACGGCGACATATAGACTTGCAAAATAAGCATGGTAAAGGCTACACTTGACTTTTTATTGAACTAAAAGATGTAAAACATTACTATAAATAACAGCAAGAAAATCTTAATAAAAGCACACGACACTCCAAGCAAAACTCATATCATGTGACGAATAAAAATATAGCTCCAAGTAAGGTTACCGATAAAGTTGGAGAAGAAAGAGGGGATGCCTTCCGGGGCATCCCCAAGCTTAGTGTCTTTCCACTCCTTATTCACATCATATCGATATCTCACCCAAAACTTGAAAACTTCAATCACACAAAACTTAACGAAACTTCATGAGATGGGTTAGTATGATAAAGGCAAATCATTCACTTTGTTACTGTCAAGATAAGATTCATAATTGTTCCCACACAATGCCTACTATACCTTATCATTTCCACAATTTATATCACCTCAATATAAGGTATGGAAACACTAAAACAAGCATACTTTTAAAAAAAAAACAGAATCAGTCAAAAACAGAACAATCTGTAATAATCTGAACAACAACCATACTTCTGTTACTCCAAAAATTCTGAAAAATTAGGACAATGTAGACAATTTGTATATCAATATACTATAAAACAATTCAGAATTTTTTTGACGCTCCAGTGATTTTTAACAATTGTGTGACTTGGCGCAAAAGTTTCTGTATTTTGACAGAATTGAATCAACTATCATCCACACTATCCCAAAGGCTTTACTTGGCACTTTACTAAAACAAAAGATATAAAACATGATTACTATAGTAGCTCAATCATGTGGACACACAAAAACAGTAGGCATAAATATTGGGTTGTCCCGCAACAAGCACTTTTCTTTAATGCCTTTCTAGCTAGGCATAATGATTTCAATGATGCCCACATAAAAGATAAGAAGTAAAACACAAAGAGAGCATCATGAAGCATATGACTACCACATTTAAGCCTAAACCACTTCCTATGCATAGGGATTTTGTGAGCAAACAATTTATGGGAGCAAGAATCAACTAGCTTAGGAAGGCAAAACAAGCATAACTTCAAGAATTTCAACACATAGAGAGGAAACTTGATATTATTGCAATTCCTACAAGCATATATTCCTCCCTCATAATAATTTTCAGTAGCATCATGAATGAATTCAACAATATAAATATCACATAAAGCATTCTTTTCATGATCCACAAGCATAAATATTTTACTACTCTCCACATAAGCAAAATTCTCCTCATTCATAGTAGTGGGAGCAAACTCAACAAAATAACTATAATGTGAGGCATAATCCAATTGAAAATTAAAATCATGATGACAAGTTTCATGGTTATAATTATTATTTATAACATATATGTCATTACAATAATCATCATAGATAACAACTTTGTTCTCATAATCAATGGGAACCTCTTCCGAAATAGTGGAATCATCATTAAATAAAGTCATGACCTCTCCAAATCCACTTCCATAAATATTATAAGATTCAACACCCTCCAAATTAGTGGGATCATAACCTAGAGTTGACACTCTTCCAAACCCACTTTCATCAATATAATCATCATAAATAGGAGGCATGCTATCATCATAATAAATTTGCTCTCAAAACTTGGGGGACAAAAAATATCATCTTCATCAAACATAGCATCACCAAGCTTGTAGCTTTGCATATCATTAGTATCATGATAACTTCAAAGGGAAAACTCAATCCATTACAAGAAGGTTGAGGGGGAGAAACATCATAAGATCCAACTATAATAGCAAAGCTCACGTTACATCAAGATCGTGCCAAATCAAGAACACGAGAGAGAGAGAGAGAGAGAGAGAGAGGGAGAGATCAAACACATAGCTACTGGTATATACCCTCAGCCACGAGGGTGAACTACTCCCTCCTCGTCATGGAGACCGCCAGGATGATGAAGATGGCCACTGGTCATGGTTTCCCCCTCCAGCAGGGTAACAGAACGGGCTCCTGATTGATTTTTCGTGGCTATAGAGGCTTCCGGCGGCGGAACTCCCGATCTAGGTTCTCTTATGTAGGTTTTGGGATTTATAGGAGGTGTTGGCGTCGGGAACAAGTCAAGGGGGCCACAAGGCGACGACAAGGACGGGGGTCGCGCCCTAGGAGGGGCGCCCTCCACCCTTGGGGTGGCCTCGGGACTCTTCTCCGATATCTTTTTGTTCCAGTATTTTTTTGTATTTTCCAAATTTATTCTCTATAAATTTTCAGCTCATTTGGATTCTGTTTGATATTCCTTTTCTCCGTTTGATATTCCTTTTCTGCGAAACTCAAAAACAAGGAAAAACAGAAACCGACACATTAATAGTTTAGTCCCAAAACTCATGTAAAATAGCATATAAATGCATATAAAACATCCAAGATAGATACTATAATAGCATGGAACAACCAAAAATTATAGATACGTTGGAGATGTATCAAGCCATACGGAGGTCACCATGCGGGAGACTGAACTGCACACAAGGTATTACAATCTAGTTTTTATTAGCCTACTCTTTTCAAAGATGCTCGTAAGTTTGTCTTCTCATGTTATGAATGTCAAAGAGTTGGTAACATTAATAGACGTCAGGAAATGCCTACGAACTGTTCACTTGTTATTGAACCATTTGATGTTTGGGGATTTGATTATATGGGACCTTTTCCTTCCTCCAATGGGTATACTCATATTCTAGTTGTTGTTGATTACGTTACTAAGTGGGTAGAAGCTATTCCAACTAGGAGTGCTGATCATAACACTTCTATTAAAATGCTTAAAGAAGTTATTTTCCTTAGTATTGGAGTCCCTAGATATTTAATGACTGATGGTGGTTCACATTTTATTCATGGTGATTTCTGCAAATTGCTTGCTAAATACGATGTTAACCATAGAATTGCATCTCCATATCATCCTCAACTAGTGGTCAAGTAGAATTAAGTAATAGAGAAATAAGACTACTTGATGATGCATTATGGGCTTACAAACTGCTTATAAAAATTAAGTAAAAGATTGTTAATAGATCTAGGAAGAATTGGTCTAAGAAACTTGATGATGCATTATGGGCTTACAAAACTGCTTATAAAAATCCTTTGGGTATGTGTCCATATAAAATGGTTTATGGAAAAGTATGTCACTTACCTCTTGAATTAGAACATAAAGCGTATTGGGAAATTAAAGAACTCAATTATGAATTCAAACCTGCTGGTGAAAATAGGTTGTTTGACATTAGTGTCGTGGGGATGTACCCTGGGTAGCCTCATCCGCACCCAATAACATTTCAAGACATCGGGAATATCAAAGCCCCTCATACTACTACAAGAAAAGACACATCCGTGACATTTTGGGTCGAACAAAATTTTTCTCTGTCATTCTTATGACACTTCTATGATGATAATTGTGAAAAAACCCCGGTATCATCACAAATGGTCTTTTCAACCTGGGCGGGCCGGAGATGCACCTGAATGACATTCTTTGGGCCGTCCATGACGAAAAAAATCATGGTAGAAGCGAGGGCGAGGAAAATTTCAGGGAGTTCTCAGTTACGGTGGGTGGTCGGGGATGAGCGATGCATAGAGGTTTGCACGTTTCTCTCGTAGATGTACGCGCGTGTGTGCGAGGCGTTGCGCTCTAACTGAACCCGTGCGAGGCATTGGGTTCTAACTGAACCCGAGCGATTGCACTAGCTACGTTACTGAACCCCGATCGATCCCTTGTTGTTAACTGAACCCGAGTGATTCCTTTTCTATTGCTGCTAACTAAAGCCGATCGAAGCTCCGTCTTGATGAACAGTTCCTACTGGGGGTTGGATGAACAGTTCCCGGTGGGGGTTGGATGAACAGGATCCCGTGGTAGTAGAGGCCATTGCCGCTGGATGAACAGGACCCCGATCGAGGAGGTGGGGGTGGATGAACAGTAGCCGGTGGAGGGACCCCGTGGAGGGCTGGTTGAACAAGACCCTGTGGAGGGATGGGTGAACAGGACCCCGTGGAGGGCTGGTTGAACAGGAGCCGGTGGAGGCTGGATGAACAGGACCCCGTGGAGGGCTGGATGAACAGTAGCTGGTGCAGGCTGGATTAACAAGACCATGTGGATGAACAGTAGCTGGTGGAGGCTGGAGGAAGTTGACGGTGGATGAACAGTAGCAGGTGGAGGCTGGAGGAGGTAGACGGTGGATGAACTGTAGCAGGTGGAGGCTGGAGGAAGTCGATGGTGGATGAATAGTAGCCCCATGGAGTCCCCTTTTGCGGTACGCCACACCCCTTCCGAAGAACAGGACCCCGTTTCGACCGTAGGCGCTCCAACACAAGTCCATTTCCTCTGTTTTGTAGTACGCCACAGCCCTCCCGATCAACATGACCCCATTTCCACCGTACGCGGTCGAACACAAGTCTGTTTCCTCTATTTTGCGGTACGCCAGACCCTTCCCGATGAACATGACCCCACTTTGACCATACGCGGTCGAACAGAAGGCCCGTTTTCTCCATTATGCAGTATGCCAGACCTCGTTTCAGCTGTTCCGTCCAAGCCGGTTGGCTCCCGATGAACACGACGTATTTCGTTGCCTCCCAATGAACAGGACGCGTTTCGTTGCCTCCCCATGAACACAACGCAGTTTCTCCATTCTGACCCAGCTGGTTGGCTTCCGATGAACAGGATTAATCGCTGTACGCGTTAGAGACCCCGCCCGTATGTACGTACATAGCCATATTTACTATCTTGCACTGTGGCCGTACGTACGTGTACATGATATAGACGGGACTGCGTGACATGCTACGTCGACGCCTCTACTTCAACACGTGCTGCTCCTTACTCGGCCACGATACGTCGCTCAAGAGACACCGATCAACCGCTATGTACGTACACGTTCGCGGCCAGACAGATAACACTACCTTTGCTTCAACCTGGTGGGTCCCAGTTGTCAGGGTGGTAAGAAGGCAGTTCCTGCCGTGCGAAGATAAAGCCGGTGGGTCCCAACTATCAGAGGGGAACATTTTTTCATGAAATACAGAGGCCCTTCCAGTAGGTCCAAGGTCTTAGGTGGAGGAATCACTATTTTGCACGTAATAAGGAGTCACTTCCTTGCGTGTGGCCATGGACCTAGCTGTCAGCCTCTCCACTTACAGTCCTATCTTGATGGCTGTCGTTCGTTGACCGTGTTGACGATGCTGTACCACCCGAGAGCACCAAGGTGGTGGACGACGGCGACCTAGGAAGGGAATGACCTGGAGCCAGGAAAAACGCAGCAGTGGATCCCCACACGGAGGGGAGTATGAGGGTTGATTGCTTCGGCTGCGATTTGAGGTTCCTGTATCCGTAGAATAACAGGGGGTGTGGGTCAGTAGAGGGAAGGCCTGGCCAGCGGTGGGAGTAGGGTGGGGCGGTGAGGCCTGTGTGGTAGCACAACCGGCCATGGGAGGCAGGAGCAGGCAGCAGGGCCGACGCTGGTATGAGCGGTAGGAGCAAGAAGACCAGAGGTTGAAGAAGCACGACGACCATTGGATGGACATCATATGGTCACCACAACTAGAATCGTTTATATTAATTAAGTTGACAAAGCCCTGCATCTGCGTCAACTTAGTAGGCCCAAAAGTCAGCCTCCAAATATGGTGGGACTGACCTAGCAATGGGGCTATTCATTATTTTTGTGCGTAATAGCTGGTGGATCCGAGCTGTCAGGGGGGGTGTTCTTTTCGCGAAATACAGAGGCCCTTCCGATGTGTCCCAGCTGTCAGGAAGAGGAATCATTATTTTTCGTGTAATAAGGTGGTAGTTCCTACACGCAAAAAAAGGAGCCACTTCCTTGCGTGCGGCGGGGGACCCAGCTGTGACGCCCCCAATTCAATCGTACACTAAAAACATGTACGATCAAGATCAGGGACTCATGGGAAGATATCACAACACAACTCTAAAAACATAAGTAAGTCATACAAGCATCATAATACAAGCCAAGGGCCTCGAGGGCTCGAATACAAGTGCTCGATCATAGACGAGTCAGTGGAAGCAACAATATCTGAGTACAGACATAAGTTAACCAAGTTTGCCTTAAGAAGGCTAGCACAAACTGGGATACAAATCGAAAGAGGCGCAGGCCTCCTGCCCGGGATCCTCCTAAACTACTCCTGGTCGTCATCGGCGGCCTGCCCATAGTAGTAGGCACCTCCGGTGTAGTAGGAGTCGTCGTCGACGGTGGAGTCTGGCCCCTGGGAACCAGGAAGAAAAGCAACCGTGAGTACTCATCCAAAGTACTCGCAAGCAAGGATCTAACTACTTATGCATGGGTATCTATGTAAAGGGGCAATATCGGTGGCTGAACTACAGAATGCCAGAATAAAAGGGTGATAGCTAATCCTATCGAAGACTACGCTTCTGGCAGCCTCCATCTTGCAGCATGTAGAAGAGAGTAGATGGTAAGTTCACCAAGTATCAGTGCATAGCATAAACCTACCCAGCGATCCTCTCCTCGTCGCCCTGTGTGAGAGCGATCACTGGGTTATATCTGGCACTTGGAAGGGTGTGTTTTATTAAGTATCCGGTTCTAGTTGTCATAAGGTCAAGGTACAACTCCGGGTCGTCTTGTTACCGAAGATCACGGCTATTTGAATAGATTAATTTCCATGCAGGGGTGCACCACCCAACATGCTCGATCCCATTTGGCCGGACACACTTTCCTGGGTCATGCCCAGCCTCGGAAGATCAACATGTCGCAGCCCTACCTAGGTACAACAGAGAGGTCAGCACGCCGGTCTAAATCCTATGCGCGCAGGGGTCTGGCCCCATCGCCCATTGCACACGTGCACGTTGCATGGGCGGCCGGAAGCAGAACTAGCCCCCTTAATACAAGAGCAGGCTTACGGTCTAATCCGACGCGTGACGCTCAGTTGCTGACGTCATGAAGGCTTTAGCTGATACCACGACACTGAGTGCCCATAACGGTTCCCGCGTAGTTGGTTAGTGCGTATAGGCCAGTGACCAGACTCAGATCAAATACCAAGATCTCGTTAAGCGTGTTATTTGAAGTAACCACGGACGCCGACCAGGGCCAGGCCCACCTCTCTCCTAGGTGGTCTCGACCTGCCCTGGCTCTCTGCCACAAGTAACAATCAGGGGCCGTCGGGAACCCAGGTCCACCTCTACCGGGATGGAGCCACCTGTCCCTTCAGCCCCCATCTCCGAACAGTATCATAAGTAATGTAACAGTATAAAGTATACAACATATGCCCGTGATCACCTCCCGAAGTGATCACGGCCCAGTAGTATAGCATGGTAGACGGGCAAGAGTGTAGGGCCACTGATGGAATACTAGTATCCTATACTAAGCATTTAGGATTGCAGGTAAGGGTAACAACTTCAGCAACAATGACAGGCTATGCAGCAGAATAGGATTAACTGAAAGTAGTAACATGCTACACTATTCTAATGCAAGCACTAGAGAGAAGGAATAGGCGATATCTGGTGATCAAGGGGGGGGGGGCTTACCTGGTTGTTCTGGCAAGTAGGAGGGGTCGTCAACGCAGTAGTCGATCTAGGTAGCAGCGGAGTCGATCTCGGTGTCTAACGAGAGAAGAGGGGTGAAGAAACAATAAATATAATGCAAACATATGCATGACGATGTATAACATGACAATGAGCAGTGCTAGGTGTGCCCTAACGTAGTTCTACGCGATACCAAGGAAGGGGGAACCCATCCGGGAAAGTTTTCCCGGTTCTGGACAAATGTCGGTCAAGTGATCGGAGGGGGAATGTTCCAGGTTTGGATAGTTAGAGGTATCAGGCGGGTATGTGGGTAGCGTATGGTGGTTTCACTCGTCGTTTTGAGCAACTTTTATGTAGAAAGTTTTTCGATCCGGGCTACGGTTGAATTCCTATGAATTTCCGAAGTTTTCTGAAAATCTCCGAAGTTCTGCTAAGTATGAGAAGCCCTCAGTTTTTAAACACCACTTAGCCATTTCCGGAGGCTATTGCTATTGATTTGTACATCCTATTATTTTGTTCCTTATTTCAATTGTGAGCATTTTTTCTGCGATCTGCATGTTAGTATCACTTTTATCCATATCAGAGTTCATTAGCTTGATCATCAACAGCTCTAAAGTAGCCATGAAAATAAAGCTGTTTTCAATCTTTCACTTAACAGAACTTAGGCTTTTGTCATTTTCATAGCATTTAATCCCTATTTCAAATGGATTTGGTCTAATGGGGTAAAATGAAGTTTGGCAAGTGTGCTTTCAGTCCACACAAGTTTTATTTACATTAAAATTTGTTTTGTTATTGTTTTGCTGCATTAAAGAGGGGTAGTCAGTGTAGAAGTAGCCAAGCTAGCTATGGCTACAGTAGCATCCAACAGCAGCAGCAAGTTCAGTAGAGCAGCAACGGGCAACGGCATGGTGCAGGCGCGTCCAGGCAACGCCGTGCACGGCCGGATGCGTCCCAGGGGCGGCGGCACGCACGGGCAGGTGAGGCCAGTGGTTGCGGGTGCGGTGACGCAGAGGCGAGGCGGCGAGTG
>NC_041391.1:268921732-268927975 GCF_002162155.2 Triticum dicoccoides
CGGCAAGCAGCAGGGCAGCAGCGGCAACGCACGCAGGCGGGAGCGACAACAAGCTAGCATGCATGCTCTGGAGGCAGAGGGCGCGACGAGGTGCGGGTGAGCACGAGCGGGAGCAGAGCTCTGGTTCAGGGCGACCGAGGCGAACAGGTGCGGCTACGGCGATGCATGCGTAAGGGAAATAGTGGGAGAAAGAATGGCAGCTCACTGGGAAGGCACACGATGGCCCGGCGAAAGGTTAGTAGCGCAGGGGTGGCCGGATTTGAGGAAGAACGCCGGCGACCGAAGGATGAAGACGCGCTCGATCTCCTCGGAGAAGTCCTTCCCGGCTCGAGCTCATTGTTGTAGTCGAACGGGGGCAAGCGAGGCGCGAAGGACTCCATTGAGGGGGAAGACGGGGACGACGGCGTGGACGGGCGACGGTGGCGGTGAGGCGTCTCCGACGAGGACGAACGGTGTCGGTGTGGGGCGGCCGGGGCGCGGGCGGGCATCGGGCTCAAGGAGAGAAGGGGGATCGGGGGAAAAGGTTAGGGTTTGGGGCTGGCCGTGGTTAAGTAGGCCGCGAGCTCCGGCGGATGGCCACCACAGCGCCGACTGTCGTGGTTCTAAGTCTGACAGTAGAAAGGGGGGTAGGTATGGAGAGGCAAGATCTTAGCTATGGCGAAGATTTACACACAAGGTTTACGAGTTTAGGCCCTTCTCGGAGGAAGTAACAGCCCTACGTCTTGGTGCCCGGAGGCGGTCGATTGATTATGTGTGTTGTGTTACAGGGGGTGCGAACCCTTGTCCCAGAGGAGGGGGGTGGCTTATATAGAGTGCGCCAGGACCTCCGCCCACCTCCATTACAAGGGGCTTAATGTACATAAAGTAAGGGCGTTATAGGTAACGGCAGTCTTAAATGTTATTAATGCTCATGAAGACTAAGGAATGAATGTCCGGCCATTGTACGTTCGTCTGACTCCTCGTCTTCGACATAGTCGAGTGATTCCCCATATGGTCGAGTGACGGCGGGGAATGATGGTCGAGTGATTACATCGTTGAGTGGATTCTTGTTCTTCTTATCTTCTGGGGTAGTGACCATGGGTAGGGTGTGTAGGTCAGGCCTATGACCCTACCATAGGTCTGTAATCTCATCAGTAGCCCCCGAATGGATTAAGGTGCGAGTGCAAGGTAGGCTGAAATTGAACCCGTTCTGAGCTTCAGGATCTTGCGAGTGCTTTCTACAAGTCCGAACGCCTGCTTCGGTATTTAGTGTCGACTCAGTCGCCTTGATCCATTCAATGGACATTCGAGTGAACTGGTGACCTCATGTGTCGAGTGCTGTGTTGGAGCGCTGGATCCAGGGCGCAATTATCTGCAGTGTATCCCGGATTTCGTGGGATGCGAAATTTCGGGGAAGCGCGCCGGACGGGGAGTGCCGAAGTGGGCAGAGTGGATAAATAGTGATTCCTCGATCCCCGCGCTGCCTTTTTCGCCACGTATGCTGCACGCGACTGTTATGGGATTTGACGGGATGGCTTGGTCCCACGCGTCAGTCACTCGGAAACCATCTCTTATAAGGTGACCGGACCAAGGCGTCTGCACTATGCACATCTTCTCTTCCTTCTTCTTTCTCTGCTTCTCCGCCGCACCTTGCTCTTCCACTCCGACGCCGCTGCCCTGTCGCCATGGTGAAGGACAAGACGGCGGCACTAGAGCGCGGAAAGAAGACGAAGGAGGTGGCGAAGGGCAGGAAGCAGCAACGCGGGTCGTCGTCGCGTGCGAGGCTGCTGCTGGGCTGGATCCAGGGCGATTGGATCCGGTCTTCGATTCGCCAGGTGGACCTAGACGAGCTGACGGAGTTAGGGTTAATCGGTAAGGGAGCAGCAAGGCTGCCGGAGGGGGAGATGAGTCCTCAGCCTCAACCGGGTGAGTGCGTTCTGCTCGCCACCCACGTCGACCGCGACTTTTCGCTTCCCCCGCATCCTTTCTTTTGGGGGTTCCTGAACTTTTTCGGCGCTCAACTCCACCATTTCTCCCCCAACACCATCACGTATTTAGCTGCTTTCGTGTCGATGTGCGAGAACTTCTTGGGGTGTCGACCGCACCGGGGTCTTTTCAAGCACATCTTCACCATTCGTTCCCAATTGGTAAAAAGGGCGAAGTCGAGTGACTTGAAAACCCATGTCATCCAAATGTGCGGGGAGTTTAGTTATCCAAAAGAGGAAAGGGAGTGCCTTTCCTTCCATGACTCTTCCTGACTTCGTTAGAGGTTGGCAGTCGACTTGGTTCTATTGCCAGGATGTCACGGCTCCAGGTCAGTCGACCGGCCTCCCCCACTTCTCGTTTGACCGAGTCCAGACTCCTGCTCCACTGAAAGTGACTACTGGCGAGACCATGGAGACGAGGATGTTGGTGGATAGGGTGGTTCAGCTTATCAATGATGGCGTTACGGGTCTGCATCTGTTGGAGGTGTTCCTCAGTCGACGCATCCAGCCTCTCCAGGCCCACAATCACCCGATGTGGCTGTATTCCGGACCGGACGAGACTACTCGGGTCCATCCAGAAGAAGTACCGTCTGCAACAGTAGCTTTGTGGTTGAGGAGCATCACAAGCAATCAGGACAATCCCAGAGGATCTAGGCGAGTCCTTCCCTATTGCAGCGACAACCCACCTGACAAGGTACGCTTTTTGTTCCGACTGCTTCTCATTCATGCTCCGACTGCACTTGAGATTGACCGACTCTCGTTCGACCAATTTGTTCTGCAGGTGTTCACTGAGATGCATTCGATGCCCAATGGTGAACATGCTTTGGAGCAGGCCCAGGAGGGGGAGGATAGCGTGGAAGATAGTGACGAGTGGGATTCTCAAGAAGACGACAAGGAGGAGGAGAGCGAGGAGTCAGACAAGGAGGAGGAAATCGACTCGCCGCCATGCTCCGAACGTCGATCTAAACCGCAGCATGACCCGACCAGTGGGTGCAGGAAAGGCGTGGGTCCGAGTGCCAATACTTAGAAGCACACTCGGACGTCGACTCCGGAGCCGATGGAGAAGATGGCCAAGAAGCCTAAAGTTGCTCCCTCCAAGACCCAGAAGACATTGCCGCGAATCAAGATGGACGTCCACGTTGCCTTAGGGTGGGTTTCTTGTTTGTGTTTCTGTAAGTCGATTGAAGGTTTTCTTGATCTGACCGACCGCATTTTGTGTCCCCCCAGCCCCACCTCTGCTGCCACTGACATGGACATTGACAAGGCACCAGGAGACGAAGAGGCCACCTCATGAGCTGGTAAGTTTGTTCGACCGATTTCTGTTTAGTCGAGTGGATGGTCAATTGACTGAAAATTTGATACTTCTCTTCTTATGTAGCTCCGCAAGATATCATTGTGCTTCCTGATGACAAAGAAGAAGAAGTGCCTCTACACGAGAGGAAGAAGAAGAGTGGAGGCTCAAGCAGGAAGAAGCTTGAAGTCCAGGTCCCTCAGTCGACGCTGGCGCCTGAAGCGATAGTCCGGACCAACGTCACATTCGCTAACCCGTTGATGACTGATCACCCGTCGGGGTCGACTGTACAAACACCTGCTGCACCGGTGCAACTCCACTCATCTGTCCCGACAACTACTTCTACCCCTCTGGAGCCATCCCTCTTCGCTACATATCAAACTCCAGATGACTCGCTCGGTGCCGCTAGGGAAGCTCTTTGCCAGGAGAACCTTGTCATGGAGCAAGTGAAAGTGATGCATGAAGCCAGTCAGATAGCTTACAACGCCAGCACTGCCCTTCAGACCAATGTTCAGGTCAGCAAAATTCCGACTGAACCCTTGAATGTCGCTTTATATCTGATCACCACTGGGTTTTCCTTCGTTTAGGACTCAGGGTTTCTTCAATTCTGCACTTTTTGAATCAGTGGGGCACGTCGAGTGCACCCACTAGGTGTAGTCCCCGAGACCACAGTCGACTGCTGGTAGTCGACTAAGGTCTAGTGATGTATCTTTTTTTTTTGAACTCATGCTGAATGTTGATCTGATCCAGTGGGGGCACGCTAAGTGCACCCACTGGTGTAGTCCCCGAGACTACTGTTGAATATTTGATTCGGCAGTAGTCTTAGAGTAATTCTATTTCTTTTACTGTCTCTTATTTCTGTCGACTGAAATGTTTGTCTTTCTGGCTGCAGAGGTCTTGTGATCTCGGAGCTCGGCTCACCGAGTTGAAGAAGAAGCATATCAGCGTTGAACTAGACCTCGAACTTGCAAAGAAGAACCTGAAGACTACCCAACAAGAAACGACCATCATGGGAGGTAACCGTTCGACTGTTCGTCTGCTTGGTGGACTTTCCGCTGCTTTTCTTTTAGTCTCTTTGAATCGAGTGACTTCACATAAGCAGATGTGCGTAGTGAAAACCGCCAACTTCAGGCTCATTTGAAGAGTGTTGTTTCTTTAGAGAGAATGAAGGAGTCGTTGGAGAAGAAGGACCAGGATCTTGCTGCTGCTCAAGAAGAAGCTCGTGAGAAGATGACGTTTGCGGACCAGAAGCTGGCTTCAGTCGGCAAGTTGGAGGATGAGAACGCGAAACTGAAGACAGCTGTCTCGGACGCCAATCATTAAGTCGAGCAACTGAGGAAGGACAAAGAGAACCTGACCGCTGAAGTTGATGGTCTCAGGTCCAAGACGGGCAAGCTAGAGTCCCATTTGGAACAACTTGCGGCGAAGCTTGTCTTGAAGCTCGAAGGTATGACTATTCAGTTGGATAACTATCGTCGACTGAGAATTGCAATATTGTCGACTCATTGATTTTTTTGATGGAACATAACTCTGTCAGGACTTCGAAGTTGAAACAGGACGGGTCGAGACAGGTCTCGACCCCATCAACTGTCCCATGAAAGATGAAGTTGTGATGAACTTCCTTCGACTGGAATCACGCTTGGACGGTGCAGTCGACTATCTGGCTCAGCTGAAGGCGGCGCTGACCCAAGTGGACGCCGAACTATGGCCTCAGGGGGGAATGTCTCAAGACCTTGAGTCCTTGATGACTCGGCTAAATCAGATTCCAGGCCAAGTACAAGAGTGGAAGAAATCTTCTGCCCGCTGTGGCGCTGATGTCGCCTTGTCTTTGGTCCGACTGCACTACAAGGAGGCTAAGGAAGACAAACTGGCAGCTCTCAAAGTGGCAAACACTAAGAAGCACTCCTTCCAGGACTTCATGGACACGTTCCTCGATGTAGCCAATCGCATCGCCGACAGCATCGATCTCGACAGCTTCCGCGACCCGGCCAGTCCTTCTCCTGCCGAGTAATCAAAAAACATTAAGCCGCCGCTTTTATTTGCCTCGGAATGATGAGTGAATTTGTAACCGTTAAAACTCCTTCCGTCCTGATGCCCGAGCACTTTATTCTGCGGTTAAGAAACTTTGGATTTATCATCTCATATATTGCGTCTGTCCTTGAATGAAATTCGTTTTTCTCTCGAATTGTTGTCTGTTTGCTTGATGCAGCTTCTGGAGAGGAATGGACAGTCGACCGATCGGGTGATCCTGGAGTCGCATTGATCAGCCCATCAGCAAGGCACTCAGCAATGGTCTTGACGTTCCAGTCGGCCGATCGGGGGATCCTTGAGTTGCATTGATCAGCTCATCAGCAAGGCACTCAGCAATGGTCTTGACGTTCCAGTCGACCGGTCGGATGATCCTTGAGTAGCATTGATCAGCTCATTAGCGAGGTACTCAGCAATGGTCTTGACTTTCCAGTCGACCGATCGGGTGATCCTTGAGTAGCATTGATCAGCTCATCAGCAAGGTACTCAGCAATGGTCTTGACGTCCCAGTCGACCAATCGGGTGATTCTTGAGTAGCATTGATCAGCTTATCAGCAAGGTACTCAACAATGGTCTTGACGTTCCTGTCGACCACCCGGTAAGGTTTTTGAAACTTAGGCGAGGACGGGGCTGCAGCTAAGCCTCCGAGTGAGAGGGTTGCTCACCACTCGGTAGGATTTTTCAAACTTAGGCGAGTACGGGACTGTAGCTAAGCCCCCGAGTGGGAGGGTTGCCCACCACTCGGTAGGATTTTTCAAACCTAGGCGAGTACGGGACTGCAGCTAAGCCCCCGAGTGGGAGGGTTGCTCACCACTCGGTAGGATTTTTCAAACTTAGGCGAGCACTGGGCTGCAGCTAAGCCCCCGAGTGGGAGGGCTGCTCACCACTCGGTAGGATTTTTCAAACTTAGGCGAGCACTGGGCTGCAGCTAAGCCCCTGAATGGGAGGGTTGCTCCCCAC
>NC_041391.1:268928208-268928478 GCF_002162155.2 Triticum dicoccoides
TGGGATTTTTATCACTTAGGCGAGCACTGGGCTGTAGCTAAGCCCCCAAGTGAGAGGCAGACTCATCACTCGTTAGGATTTTTATCACTTAGGCGAGTACTGGACTGCAGCTAAGCCCCCGAGTGAGAGGCAGACTCATCACTCGGTAGTATTTTTATCACTTAGGCGAGCACTGGGCTACAACTAAGCCCCCGAGTGAGAGGCACACTCATCACTCGGTAGGATTTTTATCACTTAGGCGAGCACTGGGCTTCAGCTAAGCCCCGAGTG
>NC_041391.1:268928643-269010116 GCF_002162155.2 Triticum dicoccoides
GGATTTTTATCACTTAGGCGAGCACTGGGCTGCATCCAAGGCCCCGAGTGAGAGGCAAACTCATCACTTGGTAGGATTTTTATCACTTAGGCGAGCACTGGGCTGCAGCTGAGCCCCCGCGTGAGAGGCAGACTCATCACTTGGTAGGATCTTTATCACTTAGGCGAGCACTGGGCTATGGCTAAGCCCCCGAGTGAGAGACAGACTCACCACTCGGTAGGATTTTTATCACTTAGGCGAGTACTGGGCTGCAGCTAAGCTCCCGAGTGAGAGGCAAACTCATCACTCGGTAGGATTTTTATCACTTAGGCAAGCACTGGGCTGTAGCTAAGGTAATGCGTACAAAAGAAATAAATAACAATCATTCAGGAGAAGTAAATTATGTCTTTTTATAACCAAACTAAAAGGTATTTCTTATTACATATCTTCAGTCTAAACATTTAAGAATAGAAAGGGTGGAGCAGATCCACATTCCAGGCGAGTGGCTCATCTTTATTGTGTTCGACGTTGAAGAGACGGTATGCTCCGTTGTGGAGCACTTTGGTGATGACAAAAGGGCCTTCCCAAGCGGGAGCGAGCTTGTGAGGTCTTTGCTGGTCCACTCAAAGAACTAGGTCTCCTTCTTGAAATGCTCGACCCCTCACGTTTCTAGCATGAAATTGACGCAAGTCTTGTTGATAAATGGTCGACCGGATCAAGGCCATCTCTCTTTCTTCTTCGAGGAGATCGACTGCATCTTGCCGAGCTTGTTCTGCTTCTTCTTCTGAGAAGAGTTCAACTCGAGGTGCATTGTGGAGCAAATCACTTGGGAGCATGGCTTCAGCTCCGTAGACTAAGAAGAATGGTGTTCTTCCGGTCGACCAGTTAGGGGTTGTCCTCAACCCCCACAGTATGGATGGGAGCTCGTCGACGCAAGCTCCCGCTGCATGTTTTAGGTCACACATCAACCTAGGATTCAATCCTTTGAGAATCAATCCATTTGCCCGCTCAGCCTGCCCATTCGACTGAGGATGAGCGACCGAAGCGTAGTCGACTCTCGTGCCTTGGGAGGCACAAAAGGCTTTGAATTCTTCAAAATCAAAGTTCGAACCGTTATCCGTGATGATGCTGTGCGGGACGCCATATCTGAATATAAGCTCTCTGATGAAACTCACAGTTGTGCTTGCTGCAAGGCTTTTGATGGGCTTGGCTTCGATTCACTTGGTGAACTTGTCGACTGCTACCAGCACATGAGTAAATCCACTCCTGCCCATCCTCAGAGGTCCAACCATGTCTAGTCCCCAGACATCGAAAGGCCGGACGAGTGGAATAGTTTTCAGAGCCGACGCAGGTTTATGGGACATGTTGGAGTAAAACTGGCAACCTTCACACTTGTCCACTATTTCCTTAGCCATCTTGTTGGCCCACGGACAGTAAAACCCGACTCGGTATGCTTTGGCCATGATGGTCCGAGAGGATGCGTGGTGACCACAGGTCCCCGAGTGAATATCATTGAGGATCACTCGACCTTCCTCTGGCGTGATACACTTCTGGCAAACTCCAGTTGCACTTTCTCTTAACAACTGCCCCTTTATCACAATAAAGGCCTTAGATCGCCGAATGATCTGTCGAGCCTCTTCTTCATCCTCCGGAAGTTCTTTCCTAAGAATATATGCGATGTACAGCACTGTCCAGTCGGGAGTGATGACCAAAACTTGCATGACTAAGTCGACCACGGCTGGGATTTCAACTTCAGTCGTATCTGTGGTGCTCTTGGGCTGTGGCGACTCTTCCGTGAAGGGATCCTCCTGAACCGAAGGTGAATGAATATGTTCCAGAAACACATTGCGGGGAATGGGCTCTCTCTTTGAACCTATCTTCGCTAACTCATCTGCAGCTTGGTTTTTCAATCAGGGCACATGGTGAAGTTCTAACCCCTCAAACTTCTTTTCCATCTTCCTAACAGCATTGCAGTAACCAGTCATGGCTGGACTTCGGACATCCCATTCCTTCATCACCTGATTAACCACCAAATCTGAGTCGCCATATACCATGTGGCGACGGACGCCGAGTGAAATGGCCATACGCAACCCATATAAAAGTGCTTCATATTTTGCTTCGTTATTGGAGGAATCAAAATGAATCTGGAGAACATATTTAAGCTTGTCTCCATGGGGGGACATCAATACTACTCCAGCACCTGATCCGTTTAGCATCTTGGAGCCATCGAAGAACATAGTCCAATGTTCCGAGTGAACCTGAGTCGGTAGTTGCTGCTCAATCCACTCAGCAAGGAAATCCGCGGTTCCTTGGGACTTGATAGCTTTCTTTGCCTCAAACTTGATGTCCTGTGGAAGGAGTTCAACCGCCCATTTTGCCACTCAACCAGTTGCATCTCTTTTATTTAGAATCTCAGACAACGGTGCATCGCTGACGACTGTAATAGAGTGATCAGAGAAGTAATGTGCAACCTTCTTGATGGTCATGCAAATTCCATAAACAAGCTTCTGATAATGAGGGTATCGTTGCTTGGACGGAGTCAATACTTCAGAGAGATAATAGACTGGGCGTTGAACCTTGTAAGCTTTTCCTTCCTCTTCTCGCTCGACCGTGAGTACTGTACTGACAACTTGTCCGGTGGCTGCAATGTAAAGCAGTAAAGGCTCTTTGCAGAATGGCGCAACTAGCACCGGCTGGGTGGAAAGGAGAGCTTTGAGCACTGCAAACGCTATATCAGCTTCTTCAGACCACTCGAACTTATCAGACTTCTTCATCAGTCGGTAAAGAGGCAAGGCCTTTTCACTAAGATGAGAGATGAATCGACTCAAGGCGGCCAAACAACCTGTCAGCTTCTGAACGTCATGCACTCGCACAGGGCGTTTCATTTGGAGGATGGTATCAACTTTTTCTGGATTGGCGTCGATCCCTCGTTCAAAAACGACAAAACCGGGCAACTTTCCTCCTGGAACTCCGAACGTGCACTTTGACGGATTAAGCTTGATATCGTACCTTCTTAGGTTGGCAAAGGTTTTAGCAAGGTTAGTCAATAGGTCGGAACCTTTGCGAGACTTGACCAAGATGTCATCCATGTATGCCTCCACATTCCGACTGATTTGGGTGAGCAGGCACTTCTGGATCATCCTCATGAATGTGGCTCTGACATTTTTAAGACAGAATGGCATGGTGACTGTCACAGCCCTAGCTAAGCCCTTGCCTGACTCTGCATAAGCATCCATGCATCATGTCTAAATTCAAATGAAATTTTGAATTGGGGATGTTCAAACCCTAGCAGATAATAATTTTAACTAGGTTCAATTCAAATATTTTCATTGGACCCAAAATGCCCTCCAAAAATGTTCATTATTTCTGGGAAAAGGTTAAAACCTTAATCAGAGGTCATGCACATTTTTCCAATGCATTTATGGTTTTTGAATTAATTCGTAATTGTATTTGAGTTGGAGCAAATAAATTCTATAACTATTTTTATTGCTCCAATAATCCTGGAATATTTTGTGGAGCTCTAGGATAAACCTTAATGCATCCACAATAATTTCCAGAGAGCTGCAAAATAATTTGGTTAAGAAACCAAATTCAAACAAAAACTGCAAAATAGAAAACAGAAACTAAATTAGCAGAGAGGAGAGAAACCCTACCTGGCGCTCACCTCTCAGCCCAACCGGCCCAGCACGGCCCAGCCCACCGCCGCTTCCCCCCCTGTTGTCTTCCTCCCTCGCCAGAAGGACAGAGGCGTGTCGCCCGCGCGCGCGCTCGCCCCTGGCCACCTCCTGCTTCCTCCCTGGCCCTTCTAGCATCGCCACGCAGCCCCTGGCTCCCTCTCTCACTCTCCTCGCTCCTTCCCCCCTCCTCTGTTTCTCGCACGCAGCCACCGAGCGGAGCTCGTCGCCGCCGTCCACTGCCACCACGGCCACCGGGCCTCCCTCGCTTCCCCGACTAGCCCACAAGCTCCGCCACTCCGTCCTCGACCCACCTCATCGAGCCACGCCCCTCCAGAAGCCCCCGAACGACCTCACCGGGCTCGTCTTCTACCTCGGACCCGCCGGCCATCACCGTCAAATTCGTCGGTTCCGGACCGTCCCCGACCTCGCCGAGCGTTCCGTCGTCACCGCCGTGAGCCCGTCTTCCTTTCCCCTCACCTCTCTCTCTCTCTCTCGCGTGCCCTGTAGCCGCTGCCCCGCGAGCGCCCGAAGCCGCCGTCCGCCATGGCCGGCGAGCTCCATGCCCTCGAGCACCTCTGCCTCGTGTAGTAGATCCGACGTGCTCCTGCTGCCCCGTAGCTACCGCATGTGCTCTCCGTTCGCTCGAACGCGAGCTGCAGCCCCATGCCCGCGCTTTCCCGAACTCCGGCCGCCGCGGAAGCGGACACCGCCATCGATTTAGGTCGTCTCCGGCGACCCCTCTAGCACCAGCCGACGCGGACGAGGCCCAGGGTTCCAACGGTGCCATCCGCGCCCCGAACCGTGGCCCGTGCTGCGTTTCCGGATCGCGCCGCCGTCTCGGGCCTCGCCGGCGTCATGTCGCCGGTGGGGTTGACCCACTTTGACCACGGCGGGACCCCCCTGTGTCCATGACATGTGGGGCCGGCCTTTGACTGAATTAGTGTAGGATTTTAATTAGTGCTAATTGCCCTGTTAGTTTAGGTGTTAGATTAGTTAACACTAATTAATTTAGTTAATTAATTCAGCCACTCACATGTGGGCCCAGCCCTGCTGACATTTTCGTTAATATTAGTTTAACCTTAATCAACCCAGTTAACCAACTGAGTCACTGACCAGTGGGCCCCACTGGTCAGGTTTGACCCGGACCAGCCCCTGTTAACCTGCTGACGTTGTGATGATGTCAGGCTGACGCAGTAATGTTTTCTGGATTTATTTTTATTTAGAAAATTCCAGAAAATTGTATAAACTTCTAAAATTCATAGAAAATCAACCGTAACTCCAAATGAGATAATTTATATATGAAAAATGATCAGAAAAATTTAATCTATCCATCTGTACCATTTCCATGCATGTTAGAACAACTTATCACGACTGTTTAGGACAAATGAAGTAAAGGGCATTTAAATAATCATATATGGAGTTGGAATTTGAATCATGTATTCAAACCAACTTCATTTAAATCATAGCTAGGTGCATTAACCCAAAACACATTCATATTGCCATGTCATAGCATGCATCATATTGTGCATTGCATTGATCGTGTTTCTTCTGTGTTTGCCGGTGTTGTTCCCCCTCGGTAGACGTTGTACCGACGATGTGATCGTTGACACTGATGAAGACTCAATGTTATCTTCAGAAGTGCCAGGCAAGAAAAACCCCCTTGTTCATTCCGATACAATCCTACTCTCTCGCTCCTGCTCTCTTTTGCTACATTAGGACAACAACGATTCAACTGTTACTTGCTGCGGTAGCTGAACCCCTTTATCCTCTGCATGACCTGTCATTGCCACAGTAAATAGATGAAACCCACTAGCATGAGTAGGAGTTGTTTGAGCCCTGCTGTGCCTACTCATTCATGCTTGTTTGTCATGCCTGCTACTGCTTAGAGTTGAGTCAGGTCTGATTCATCGGGGATGAATCAGAGGTGTGTGAACATGTCCTACTGTGTGTGAGCTAAGTGTGCGAATACGATTTGGTAAAGGTAGCGGTGAGAGGCCATGTAGGAGTACATGGTGGGTTGTCTCATTGCAGCCGTCCTCAGGAACTGAGTTCTGTGTTTGTGATCCATGATTCAGCTACTACCACGCATTGGGCCCGAAACCAATGGACCCTCTCGGCTTCTTAATCACCCTTGTCCTCTGTCCAGGAGTTGCAAGTAGTTTCTGGTGTTTGTAGTATGCTGGAGGCCTTGGGCAGCACTGACCGGAGGGGTGGGCTGTGATGCGGTAGGCACGTGGCACGGTGTACCGGGCGCTCGTTTGGTGTCTCGGGAACCCTGTTCACATCATTTGGGGCTGTGAGCGAAACTTCGGCCGGATCTCTTCATGGATGGAACCCGAATAGGCGATAAACCTGGACTAGAGACTTAGGTGTTTAGGCAGGCCGTGGCCGACACCCACATTGGGCTTCCGCTTGAAGGTTGCCGAGTACATGTCGTGTAAACGGCGGTAAGTGGTGAGAGCGTGTGTGAAGAAGTACACCCTTGCAGGGTTAACATCATCTATTCGAATAGCCGTGTCCGCGGAAAAGGACTTCTGGGTTGCCTATAACAGTTCATAGACAAGTGAAAGTGGATACTTTAAAATACGCAAGATAAGCGTGAGTGCTATGGATGGCGTTCTCGTAGGGAGACGGGAGCAGATCCATAGTGGTGTATTGGTTGGTGAATATGTGGACTCGTGTGCGCCACCTCAAAAGAGTTGCTTGTAGTCGTAGTTTAGGATAGCCACCGAGTCAAAGCTGGCTTGCTGCAGTTAAACCCACCATCCCCTTTGTTGATAATGATGCATATGTAGTTAGTTCTGATGTAAGTCTTGCTGGGTACATTTGTACTCACGTTGCTTAATTTATGTTTTTGCAGAGAGACTTCAGTCTCACTAATAGTTCCACGTGGACTTCGACGTTTAGCTTGTTACCTCAGCTACGATCTTGTGCCTCGGCAGGATCTGGTAGATAGTCAGGCTTCTCAGCCTTTTTCATTTATAGATGTCTGTACTCAGACATGATAGCTTCCGCTTGTGCTTTGATTTGTATGCTCTGAATGTTGGGTCAAGAGACTCATGTTTGTAATATCCTGCTCCTCGGAGCCTAATGAATACCTACTTGTGTCGTAGAGTCATGTTGTGATGCCTTGTTGTATTTGCACATATCGAGCATATTGTGTGTATGATTGAAATGCTTGGTATGTGTGGGATCTGACTATCTAGTTGTTTATCCTTAGTAGCCTCTCTTACCGGGAAATGTCTCCTAGTGTTTCCACCGAGCCATGGTAGCTTGCTACTGCTCCGGAACACTTAGGATGGACGGCATGTGTCCTTCTTCGTTCCTGTGTCTGTCCCTTCGGGGAAATGTCACGCGATGAATACCGGAGTCCTGTTAGCCCACTACAGCCCGGTTCACCGGAGTCCTGCTAGCCCAGTGCTACAGCCTGGATTCACTCGCTGATGACCGACACGTTCGATGCTGGGTCATGGATGCCTGTCCCTGTAAGTCTGTGCCACTTTGGGTTTATGACTAGCCATGTCAGCCCGGGCTCCTTATCATATGGATTCTAGCGACACTGTCATATACGTGTGCCAAAAGGCGCAAAAGGTCCCGGGCAAAGGTAAGGCGACACCCGTGGGAATACCGTGCGTGAGGCCGCAAAGTGATATGAGGTGTTACATGCTAGATCGATGTGGCATTGAGTCGGGGTCCTGACAGCTTTGGTATCAGAGCTTGACTGCCTGTAGGATTACCAAGCCAAACTGGTCGAAGTTGAGTCTAGAAATTCTTTAGTTATGTAAGGGAATTGATTGTGGGATGGAACGTAAGGCTCTTTTTACTCCTTATACCTCATGGCCTTCTGATCTGAGTCATCATCTTCTCTTCTACGGGGATTAAGAACTAGGCTTTCTCTTCTTTCTATCAGGATCACGTGTTACTAATCCGTAGACTTACAAGATTGTTGGATTTAAGCTTGAGTTTAGTTCCTACGACTTCTGTACGTTAACTGTTGATCTCGAAACCTTGATATTGTGCTTCCAAGTGGTTATGCCACCATTTTTGTAGCATGTCTCAAATCTTTTTGAGCATTTATAGCCGTTATGCTGTCCGAGTCATCCCAGGTTTCTAAATAGTCTGATGCATTTGCAAATCCCTTCTTTCCGTTCCCGATGTCCCTTATGGTCAGAATAAGCACACTAACCGGTGCGTTGAGGTAATTTATTGCCTTGACATATATGTTGGAGCTACTATTATGACCCTAGGTGTTTTAGGGAGTCACCTAGTAATCTAGCAATGTTTTGTGTTCCCAGTGTGAAGATTCTGGCCATCATTCTTGAAAGCATCTCATGGTGCTACTTAGGAGTAGGTATTCTATTCCTGGGTTCTTGAACCCGAGATTCACCCTACTTACTTCATGTTGATAGTGTTTGCTAGTCCCTTTAGGATACTAGTATCCTTTGCGATAGTCCTCAAGGTCCGTGGTATTTCCTTCTTCCAAATACTATGAACCACTTAATGGCAGAAGTTTGTTGGATCAGAAGATCACAACAGGAGTGCCCTCGATGAGTTCTCCATTCTATATTGCGACTCTGCCAGATCTACCTTCTCCGCATGGGTTATCCGGAAGAAACCTGTTCAACTTGGTTCGACATACTAATCTATGCATCCACAACTCAGAAAATTATATGTTCTTTGAGTTGTCCCTCTTAGTTGACCTCTGACCTTCGTCTATCAATTGATAGTCAAGAGTATGCGTGCGTTCATTTATCGATGCCTATTACTCTTGTGGTCCGTCAAGCCATTCTATCGTGGAATGACTAGGAGAAACAAACTCCAGTACCTCTTCCATATCCAGGATTGGGTCAAAGAAGTTGTGCTCCACAGAACAAATTGCTAATCCAGCTTTTGTTCTGCTCTACCTTGGAGTATTACCATCTTTATATCGGGATTGTTATAGGAATTGCACACCATCCTATGAACTCTTGGTACAGTGATACTTCTTGCCATCATTGTTCATTCCTCGGTTCCTGTGTTATTGTAACCGGAATGCCGACAAGTGAATCGTGGTGTGTGAAATCAATACTGCTAGCAACTCCGTTGTTTGGTAGTTAAATGGACAACAACCTCATTCTTAGCGTGCTGATTATTGAGTCATCATTCTAAGATTGATCGTGCTACCTAGTCCTTATTCCTGGTGCACTTTTCAATCAATGAGTTAGGATAGTGTCAATCCTTGCTTGTTTGATTATATCGTCTTGCCCTGAAAAGCAAGATTGTTCTCAAGCTTAGTAACATATCGGTGGTTCGTGATGTTCCGAATATCTTCTCGGAAGTATTACCAGGTTGTCACCTGACCGCTATGTTGAGCTCGTGATCAAGTTGGTTTCTTGTAAACCAACCTTCTCCAAGGATCTGTGCAGGATACCCCTGAGCTAGTTGGTTAAGCTAAACAACAACTTGGAGAGTTGGAAGATGGAAGCTTGTCCGACTCAGTTCATCCAAAAGGGATATCTTGTATGTGTGCTGAAGAAAGATGGTATTTTCATCGACTGACCCTCGTGATCAGTTAATGGACCTATCATTTTATCCAACCTTTGATTTGAGTATGGGCTATTCTCAAATCAAGTTAGAACCAACGATGTTCGTGATGTTGTCTTACTCGTGGTTTTTCCTCGAGCATACACCATTATATTCTTTGGTCTGACCAATGCTATCACCGTGTTCACTTAACTATGGAATTCCTTTTAAAAGGAAACCCGGATGAATTGTTGTTGAGCCCATTGACAACATCCTTATCTCCTCCATGATTTTGTTGAACATTAAGCTAGTGTTGGAAACTTTTGAAAGCATTTCTTCATGCTAGTTCATGAAGCATATGTTCGGATGTAGGAAGTGACTTCCTCCAGTTCATGTGCATTTGATGCAAGTTGCCGCCGTGGATTCGAGAAAGTCAATGTTGCCTCCTTTGGAATCATACCAAATCAATTATGCATACGTGCGAAGTATTCTGTGGTTTGGAGACTTGCAACCTTCATTCCATATGTATCCCTAGCACACCAAGCCACTGATTGAGTTGTTCAGAGATAAGGGTCTGTCTAAGGTGAACTCTTTGGACTTCCACGCGTGGAGACTTCGCTATCATCGCTGATGGTTCCCCCTCCTGAACTCGGTAGTGTTTTATTATAAGACTACTTTGTGGTCATGCTTGTCTTGGACAACATGTTCACATGTTGTAGCAGAACCAGCTCATGTTTTGGAGCTTGCTATCGTAATTCATTTCCCGAGAATCTTGCAACGTCATCTCGTCGATTTGTGTTGCAAACTTTCATTTTCTTCCTAGACTCGATGAGTCTGGAATATCCTGACACCAACCAGATCTGAATCTCAGGCAGATATGATGGTTGGAACATTTCCCAAGAACTATAATACTGGTCCCTCGATAACCGATAAAGTGGATGTCATGGCCAACACACCCAACCGGAAGACCTATTATTGTAGTATCTTGAATGAAGAAGTTGGCCACCTCCCCATAAGGATTTCGTAGGGTTTTACTCCAATAAGTTACTCCTTATGGGTTCTTGAGCTCCCGAAGTCCGACCTTTACTTGATGTTCTAGATACCAGACCATTTCAAGGAATGGGATACGCTAGTACATCAAGGAGAACATTAGAAGCGGAGTGCTAAATGTATCTCGGTCGATCATCTAGATTTTGTTTCCTTGGTCTCGCTAAGGTGAAATCTGAGAAGGTGTTATCTTCTTTTGCATCCGCATCGTCCGTCAGTATTCATCGTGGTAGTACGTTGTGTTGCCAGGATCCTTGACACGGATGTTGGTAAAATCTTGATGATATGGAAATGCTCAAGTTCTTGAGAGCATGCGCAAGTGCTAGGTTTGATCGTCGGCATTAACTGTATAGTGCTCTTAGTTTCCTCGGCAATGCTATGACCTTTTCAAACAGTGAATTCACTCTCTATTGTTGGGTTCTTCCCCAGTTATCAGAATCATTCCCAGCATTTGCATTTTGTTCCCAGCTTGCACCGCCAATGTACCATTCTACCATGGGTCTCTTCCATTCCCGGTGGTAAGCAAATTCATCCATTACGTTGTCTTCAACAAGGTAATCCACATCATCCAAGTCCGAGTATGCCATTCTACTGACCCCCTCCAAACAATCGCTCGAGAATTGCCTTAGGCTGGTTTAAAGAGTTTCAATGATCTCTGAATCAAAGGTAATTCTTTTTGCCACTTAAGGGGATATATCTACGAGTCACCATCCTTAAGGTGCCTCATTGTGGTATCATGGCAACTCAACTCCTCGCTGCGCTGACAACCGTTTACCACCCTGTTAAGTGTGGAATTGTAGTCTACCTGGTAAACCTCCGTCATTTGTTCCACTCTTTTCCGCTAGAGGTGTGCTTCGTCTCTCAGCTCAAGAGATGTTGCTATGTCTCATTCCGTGAGTTAATCCTGAGTTGTTCGACCTTCGAGAAGAACGATTCTTTTGGGGTCTTTCCTTCCTCTCGTTGTCATGATAGTTGGAGTTCTCAGAGCAAGACTTCGAGACAATGATGGTGAACGAATCAACGTTCAGTTGAAGTGCAACCTGGATCGTGAAGATTGTGCTAGTTTGCATTCCCCCTTCACCTTACCCTACGCTTGAATCTCGGGACGAGATTTTTGTTTAGTGGGGGTGAGTTGTCACAGCCCTAGCTAAGCCCTTGCCTGACTCTGCATAAGCATCCATGCATCATGTCTAAATTCAAATGAAATTTTGAATTGGGGATGTTCAAACCCTAGCAGATAATAATTTTAACTAGGTTCAATTCAAATATTTTCATTAGACCCAAAATGCCCTCCAAAAATGTTCATTATTTCTGGGAAAAGGTTAAAACCTTAATCAGAGGTCATGCACATTTTTCCAATGCATTTATGGTTTTTGAATTAATTCATAATTGTATTTGAGTTGGAGCAAATAAATTTTATAACTATTTTTATTGCTCCAATAATCCTGGAATATTTTGTGGAGCTCTAGGATAAACCTTAATGCATCCACAATAATTTCCAGAGAGCTGCAAAATAATTTGGTTAAGAAACCAAATTAAAACAAAAACTGCAAAATAGAAAACAGAAACTAAATTAGTAGAGAGGAGAGAAACCCTACCTGGCGCTCACCTCTCAGCCCAACCGGCCCAGCACGGCCCAGCCCACCGCCGCTTCCCCCCCTATCGTCTTCCTCCCTCGCCAGAAGGACAGAGGCGTGTCGCCCGTGCGCGCGCTCGCCCCTGGCCACCTCCTGCTTCCTCCTCGACCCTTCTAGCATCGCCACGCAGCCCCTGGCTCCCTCTCTCACTCTCCTCGCTCCTTCCCCCCTCCTCTGTTTCTCGTACGCAGCCACCGAGCGGAGCTCGTCGCCGCCGTCCACTGCCACCACGGCCACCGGGCCTCCCTCGCTTCCCCGACTAGCCCACAAGCTCCGCCACTCCGTCCTCGACCCACCTCACCGAGCCACGCCCCTCCAGAAGCCCCTGAATGACCTCACCGGGCTCGTCTTCTACCTCGGACCCGCCGGCCATCACCATCAAATTCGTCGGTTCCGGACCGTCCCCGACCTCGCCGAGCATTCCTTCGTCACTGCCGTGAGCCCCTCTTCCTTTCCCCTCACCTCTCTCTCTCTCGCGTGCCCTATAGCCGCTGCCCCGCGAGCGCCCGAAGCCGCCGTCCGCCATGGCCGGCGAGCTCCGTGCCCCCGAGAACCTCTGCCTCGCGTAGTAGCTCCGACGTGCTCCTGCTGCCCCATAGCTACCGCCTGTGCTCTCCGTTCGCTCGAACGCGAGCTACAGCCCCACGCCCGCGCTTTCCCGAACTCCGGCCGCCGCGGAAGCGGACACCGCCATCGATTTAGGTCGTCTCCGGCGACCCCTCTAGCACCAGCCGACGCGGACGAGGCCCAGGGTTCCAACGGTGCCATCCGCGCCCCGAACCGTGGCCCGTGCTGCGTTTCCGGATCGCGCCGCCGTCTCGGGCCTCGCCGGCGTCATGTCGCCAGTGGGGTTGACCCACTTTGACCACGGCGGGACCCCCCCTGTGTCCATGACATGTGGGGCCGGCCTTTGACTGAATTAGTGTAGGATTTTAATTAGTGCTAATTGCCCTGTTAGTTTAGGTGTTAGATTAGTTAACACTAATTAATTTAGTTAATTAATTAAGCCACTGACATGTGGGCCCAGCCCTGCTGACATTTTCGTTAATATTAGTTTAACCTTAATCAACCCAGTTAACCAACTGAGTGACTGACCAGTGGGCCCCACTGGTCAGGTTTGACCCGGACCAGCCCCTGTTGACCTGCTGACGTCGTGATGATGTCAGGCTGACGCAGTAATGTTTTCTGGATTTATTTTTATTCAGAAAATTCCAGAAAATTGTATAAACTTCTAAAATTCATAGAAAATCAACCGTAACTCCAAATGAGATAATTTATATATGAAAAATGATCAAAAAAATCTAATCTATCCATCTGTACCATTTCCATGCATGTTAGAACAACTTATCACTACTGTTTAGGACAAATGAAGTAAAGGGCATTTAAATAATCATATATGGAGTTGGAATTTGAATCATGTATTCAAACCAACTTCATTTAAATCATAGCTAGGTGCATTAACCCAAAACACATTCATATTGCCATGTCATAGCATGCATCATAGTGTGCATTGCATTGATCGTGTTTCTTCTGTGTTTGCCGATGTTGTTCCCCCTCGGTAGACGTTGTACCGACGATGTGATCGTTGACACTGATGAAGACTCAATGTTATCTTCAGAAGTGCCAGGCAAGCAAAACCCCCTTGTTCATTTCGATACAATCCTACTCTCTCACTCCTGCTCTCTTTTACTGCATTAGGACAACAACGATTCAACTGTTACTTGCTGCGCCCGTTTGGTGTTTCGGGAACCCTGTTCACATCGTTTGGGGCTGTGAGCGAAACTCCGGCCGGATCTCCTCATGGATGGAACCCGAATAGGCGATAAACCTGGACTAGAGACTTAGGTGTTTAGGCAGGCCGTGGCCGACACCCACATTGGGCTTCCGCTTGAAGGTTGCCGAGTACATGTCGTGTAAACGGCGGTAAGTGGTGAGAGCGTGTGTGAAGAAGTACACCCCTGCAGGGTTAACATCATCTATTCGAATAGTCGTGTCCGTGGAAAAGGACTTCTGGGTTGCCTATAACAGTTCATAGACAAGTGAAAGTGGATACTTTAAAATACGCAAGATAAGCGTGAGTGCTATGGATGGCGTTCTCGTAGGGAGACGGGAGCGGATCCATAGTGGTGTATTGGTTGGTGAATATGTGGACTCGTGTGCGCCACCTCAAAAGAGTTGCTTGCAGTCGTAGTTTAGGATAGCCACCGAGTCAAAGCTGGCTTGCTGCAGTTAAACCCCACCATCCCCTTTGTTGATAATGATGCATATGTAGTTAGTTCTGATGTAAGTCTTGCTGGGTACATTTGTACTCACGTTGCTTAATTTATGTTTTTGCAGAGAGACTTCAGTCTCACTAATAGTTCCACGTGGACTTTGATGTTTAGCTTGTTACCTCAGCTACGATCTTGTGCCTCGGCAGGATCTGGTAGATAGTCAGGCTTCTCAGCCTTTTTCATTTATAGATGTCTGTACTCAGACATGATAGCTTCCGCTTGTGCTTTGATTTGTATGCTCTGAATGTTGGGTCATGAGACTCATGTTTGTAATATCCTGCTCCTCGGAGCCTAATGAATACCTACTTGTGTCGTAGAGTCATGTTGTGATGCCTTGTTGTATTTGCACATATCGAGCATATTGTGTGTATGATTGAAATGCTTGGTATGTGTGGGATCTGACTATCTAGTTGTTTATCCTTAGTAGCCTCTCTTACCGGGAAATGTCTCCTAGTGTTTCCACCGAGCCATGGTAGCTTGCTACTGCTCTGGAACACTTAGGCTGGCCGGCATGTGTCCTTCTTCGTTCCTGTGTCTGTCCCTTCGGGGAAATGTCACGCGATGAATACCGGAGTCCTGTTAGCCCGCTATAGCCCGGTTCACCGGAGTCCTGCTAGCCCAGTGCTACAGCCTGGATTCACTCGCTGATGACCGACACGTTCGATGCTGGGTCATGGATGCCTGTCCCTGTAAGTCTGTGCCACTTTGGGTTTACGACTAGCCATGTCAGCCCGGGCTCCTTATCATATGGATGCTAGCGACACTATCATATACGTGTGCCAAAAGGCGCAAACGGTCCCGGGCAAAGGTAAGGCGACACCCGTGGGAATACCGTGCGTGAGGCCGCAAAGTGATATGAGGTGTTACATGCTAGATCGATGTGGCATTGAGTCGGGGTCCTGACTGTGACATAGCAAAAATACCCGAATGGGGTGATGAAAGATGTTTTTATTTCATCGGGACCATAGAGCCGGATCTGATGATACCCGGAATACGCATCTAGGAAAGAAAGGCGCTCACACCCCGCAGTCGAGTCAACAATCTGGTCGATGCGGGGGAGAGGGAGGTGATCTTTCGGGCAGGCCCGATTGATATGCTTGAAATCAATGCACATGCAAAGTGAATCGTCCTTCTTGGGGACCATTACGACATTGGCAAGCCACTCGGAGTGGTAGATTTCATGGATGAACTCTGCTGCCAACAGTCGAGGCACTTCTTCGCTGATTGCTTTTCTCTTCTGAACAGCGGACCGCCGAAGGTGCTCTTTGACGAGTTTCACTTTGGGGGCGACACGCAAACAGTGCTCAGCTAGTCCCCTGGGTACACCTGGCATGTCAGAAGGTTTCCACGTGAAGATGTCCCAGTTCTCACGGAGGAACTGGATGAGCACTTCTTCCTATTTGCTGTCAAGAGTTGTTGATATATGAGTCGAGGCAGCATTGGGGTCAGTCGGGTGAACATGAATCGGCTTCGTTTCACCAGTCGACTAGAATGCATAGTCTATAGCAGGCTTCTTGGCTCGGAGCAAGTCACTCGTATCTGCACTCTTTTGATACTCATGGAATTCAACCGCCACCATCTGTGCATCGGTGATTTTGGAACCTTTCTGGAAACATTCTTCTGCTTTCTACCGATTGCCAGTGACTGTGATCACACCTTTGGGCCAGGCATCTTCAGCTTGAGGTACACATAACACGGTCGAGCCATTAAACGTGCGTATGCCGGCCTTCCCAGGATGGCATGATAAGCACTCTGGAAATCCATGACTTCAAATGTCAACTTTTCTTTCCGGTAATACTTGGAGTCACCGAAAACCACGTCGAGAGTGATCTAGCCGAGTGACTCGGCCTTCTTTCCGGGGATAACACCGTGAAAGCTCATGTTGCTCTCGCTAAGCTTGGACATCGGGATGCCCATCCCCTTCAAGGTTTCAACATATAGGATATTCAGGTCGCTACCTCCATCCATCAACAGTTTAGTCAGTCGAGTGCCACCAACCACTAGGTCGACCACCGGCGCTTGCCTCCCGGGGGTGACTACGCGAGCAGGATGGTCTGACTGGTCGACTGTGATGGCTGCCTGTGACCATTTCAGATATGTGGTCGACGTCACCGGAGCAATCCTATTCACCTCTCTGTTAATGACCTTCAACCAACTCTTGCTCTCAACGTCGGCAAAAATCATGAGTGTGGAATTAACCTTGGGGTAACCGTCATCTTCCTCTTCCTCCTCATCTCTGTTTGACTCCTTGTCCTTCTCATTGGGCTGTTTCTCCCGGAATTGTTGGATCAGGAGTCGACATTGTCGAGTGGTATGCTTTGGGTAAATCAGATTACCTTCCTCATCTTTCTTCGTGTGGATGTGACACGGCAGATCCAGCACATCATTTCCTGCTTGATCCTATACCTTCTTAGGAGGCTAGGCCCCCTTAGGTTTTCCCTTAAATTTCCTTGAGCCACTGCCGCAATCTCACCAGGTGCCGCTGGCTCAGCTTTACGCTTTTGTTTCCGACTAGAACCACCTCCACCGGCCTCTTGGCCGACTGGCTTACTCTTCCCGCTACGGAGTCGATCCTCTTCTTATGCGTTAGCATACCGGGTGGCTATCTCCATCATCCTGGTTAGAGTCATATCTCCAGTCCGACCGAACTTCAGAACCAACTCTCGATACTTGACGCCTTCCTTGAAAGCGCACACTGCCTGATGCTCTGATACATTCTCCACGGTGTGATGCAAAGTGGTCCACCTCTGAATGAATTCCCTCAAAGTCTCATTCGGCTTCTGCACACAATGCTGCAACTCGGGAAACCCTGTTGGCCACTTGCACGTACCCTCAAAGGTTCTTACGATCACTCGAGATAGCTCTTCCCAACTGTGAATACTATCTGGGGACAATTGAGTCAACCACGCTCGGGCTGATCCTTCCAACATAAGAGGGAGATGCTTCATTGCTATCTCATCGTTTCTGCCTCCAATTTGCATAGCCACTCGGTAATCTTCAAGCCAAGTTTCAGGCTTGGATTCTCCAGTGAACTTGCTAACTCCTGTTGCCAATCTGAAGTTGGGAGGAATCACTGCGGCCCTAATGGTTCTGCTGAAACACTCTGGGCCTGAAACATGTGACCTGCTGCCACTCAGGCGATCTCTGCCCAGGTCTTCTCTGTGTGCTCTGTTCCGATCGACCAGGCCTTGGACGAGAATGGATCTCGCATCGAAGCCTGGTTCCCTTGGGTCGACTGGAGCTCTGCGCTCGTCCCTGTGATGGCGTCTGTCATCATTCTGCCGAGGCACGTACGACGCACTCCTCGGAGGAGGCATTGGCACTCGACGGCAATTGTTGCGGTCGAACTGACGATCGTACTGCCCACAGCCTTCACACCGCAGGGGCGATCTTGGGCTATGGGCGACTGAACTATATCCGCTGCCACGGATCTGCTGTGTATCCTATTCCGCGACTGAGACACCGCAAATTCTTCTCTCCTGCTGCTCGGAGCAGGGCCTCTAACTGGGAAGGTTGAATCGACTCTGCAATTTGGGCCGCAACAGTAAGGTTCTGAATTAGAGTTCGGTATACCTTAGGTGGAGGCGGGAAAAGCTGTCGTCGACTGGAATCAGGAACTCGTTCTCGGGCTCGCTCGTCGAGTGCGCGCTGCAAGTTCTCCAGTCGAGTGCTGATACGTCTCCAACGTATATACTTTTCCAAACACTTTTGCCCTTGTTTTGGACTCTAACTTGCATGATTTGAATGAAACTAACCCGGACTGACGCTGTTTTCAGCAGAACTGCCATGATGTTGTTTTATGTGTAGAAAAGAAAAGTTCTCAGAATGTCCTGGAAATCCACGGAGGCACTTTTCAGAATTAATAAGAATTTTTGGTGAAAGAATCAAGGCCAGGGGGCCCACGGGCTGTCCATGAGACAGGGGTGCGCGCCCCCCAGGGCGCGCCCTCCTATCTCGTGGGCCCCCTGGACACCTCCCGACCTCAACTCCAACTCCATGTATACCGTCTCAGGGATAAAAAATCAGAGAGAAAGTTTCATCGCGTTTCACGACAAAGATCCGCCGCCAAGCCCTAATCTCTCTCGGGAGGGCTGATCTGGAGTCTGTTCGGGGCTCCGGAGAGGGGGATTCATCGCTGTCGTCATCATCAACCATCCTCCATCACCAATTTCATGATGCTCACCGCCGTGCGTGAGTAATTCCATCATAGGCTAGCTGGACGGCGATGGGTTGGATGAGATTTACCATGTAATCAAGTTAATTTTGTTAGGGTTTGATCCCTAGTATCCACTATGTTCTGAGATTGATGTTGCTATGACTTTGCTATGCTTAATGCTTTTCACTAGGGCCCGAGTGCCATGATTTCAGATCTGAACCTATTATGTTTTCATGAATATATGTGTGTTCTTGATCCTATCTTGCAAGTCTATAGTCACCTATTATGTGTTATGCTCCGACAACCCCGAAGTGACAATAATTGGGATACTTCTCGGTGATGACCGTAGTTTGAGGAGTTCATGTATTCACTATGTGCTAATGCTTTGTTCCGGTTCTCTATTAAAAGGAGGCCTTAATATCCCTTAGTTTCCATAAGGACCCTGCTGAACAAGGGAGGGTAGGACAAAAGATGTCATGCAAGTTCTTTTCCATAAGCACATATGACTATTTACGAAATACATGCCTACATTACATTGATGAATTGGAGCTAGTTCTATATCACCCTATGTTATAACTATTGCATGAGGAATCGCATCCGGCATAATTATCCATCATTGATCCATTTCCTACGAGCTTTTCACATATTGTTCTTCACTTATTTACTTTTCCGTTGCTACTGTTACAACTACTACAAAAACCCAAAAACATTTATCTTTACTTTTGCTACCGCTACTATTATTATCATACCACTTTTGCTACTAAACACTTTGCTGCAGATACTAAGTTATCCAGGTGTGGTTAAATTGACAACTCAACTGCTAATACTCAAGAATATTCTTTGCCTCCCCTTGTGTCGAATCAATAAATTTGGGTTGAATACTCTACCCTCGAAAGCTGTTGCGATCCCCTATACTTGTGGGTTATCAAGACTAATTTCTGGCACCGTTGCCGGGGAGCATAGCTCTATTCTCTGAGTCACTTGGGATTTATATATGTTTATCACTATGAAGAACTTGAAAGATGATTGAACTACTATTTTGCCCTCAACTATGAGGGGAGGTAAGGAACTGCCATCTAGCTCTGCACTAGATTCTCCTTTCGTTATTAGTAAGCTTGTGACACCTAAACCTGCTACTGCTATGAATTCTGATATGTCGCATGTTATTGATGATGCCACTTCTGCTATGAATGATGAAACTACTTCTGTGCTTGATAGTACTGTGCCATTAGGTGAATTTCTAGATGAACAACTTGCTAGATTTAGGGGGAATGAAAATATTGAAGAACCTATTATTGATGATAGTGATGATGAAGGTCCCCCCAATGATTATGTTTTACCTGTTGTTCCTAAGGGTTATGTTATGCATGAAACAGCTGCTATGGAAATTCTTGCTTGCAATGATAGAAATGATCTTAAGAAATTATTAGCTAAATGGAAGCAGCAGTCTCTTCATGCTAGAATGAAACCCGGTCCTGCTTTTGCTACTTCACCTATCTATGTTACTAATAAGGATTATGAATTCTCTGTTGATCCTGATATTATTACTTTAGTTGAATCTGATACTTTTATGGCCTTGAATCTGAAACTGTTGTGGCACATCTTACCAAGTTGAATGATATAGCCACCCTATTTACGCATGATGAGAAGTCTCGCTATTTATATATCCTTAAGATATTCTCGTTCTCATTAAAGGGTGATGCTAAGACTTGGTATAATTCTCTTGCTCCTGGTTGTGTGCATAGTCCCCAGGATATGATTTATTACTTCTCTGCTAAATATTTCCCTGCTCATAAGAAACAAGCTGCCTTGCGGGAAATATATAATTTTGTGCAAATCAAAGAAGAGAGTCCCCCACAAGCTTGGGGGAGGCTTCTCCGGTTACTTAATGCTTTGCCTGATCATCCTCTTAAGAAAATGAAATACTTGATATCTTTTATAATGGACTAACCGATGCTTCCGAGGACTACTTGGATAGTTGTGCTGGTTGTGTTTTCAGGGAAAGAACAGTCGACGAAGCTGAAATACTATTGAATAATATGTTGACTAAAGAAAATAATTAGACTCTTCCCGAGCCAGTTCTTGAAGTAATTCCTGAACCAATTGAGCCAACTCCTGAGCCTATTCCTAAACCCACTTCGAAGAAGAGAGGTGTTTTATTTCTCACTCCTGAAGATATGCAAGAGGCAAAGAAATCAATGAAAGAAAAAGGTATTAAAGCTGAAGATGTTAAGAATTTACCTCCTATTGAAGAAATACATGGTCTTAATTTACCGCCTGAAGAACCACATTGTCTTGATAACCCGACACATGTAGTAAAGGTAAATTCTCTCTATAGATATGATAAAGTTGAAGTACCATCTACTAAATTTCATAGCCCATGCTTAGATGAATTTGGTGGCTTTATGGCTAGACAAGAAAGTTTTATTGCTTATGTTGGTAGAGAGTTAAAGAATACTGCTTTCAAGATAGGACGCGTAGGTGATAATCTGGCTAGAGTTAAAGATGAACTTCACCGCGTTAGGAAATATGCTTCTATGGTTGCTACTCAAGATGAGCAAGTACTTAAAGCCCAAAATGATTTGCTTGAGGAGTTAAATAATAAAAATGCCTTTGATGTTAGAGTGGCTACTAGAACTGGTAGAATGACTCAGGAACCTTTGTATCCTGAAGGCCACCCTAAGAGAATCGAGCAAGATTCTCAGAGAAACAATTTAGAGGCACCTAGTTCTTCTAAAATGAAGAAGAAAAATGATAGAACTTTGCATGCTTCTAGTGAACCTACTGTAGACACACCAGAGAATCCCAATGATATTTCTATTTTCGATGCTGAAACACAATCAGGTGATGAACATGAACCTAGTGATAATGTTAATGATATGTTCATGCTGATGCTCAACCTAGTAAAGACAATGATGTAGAGATTGAACCTGCTGTTGATCTTGATAACCCACAATCAAAGAATCAACGTTACGATAAGAGATATTTTGTTGCTAGGAAGCACGGTAAAGAAACAGAACCATGGGTTCAGAAACCCATGCCCTTTCCTCCTAAAGCATCCAAGTAAAAGGATGATGAGGATTTGGAATGCTTTGCTGAAATGATTAGACCTATTTTCTTACGTATGCGCTTAACTGATATGCTGAAAGTAAATCCTTATGCTAAGTATATGAATGATATCATCACAAATAAAAGAAAGATACCGGAAGCTGAAATTTCCACCATGCTTGCTAATTACATTTTTAAGGGTGGAATACCAAAGAAACTTGGAGATCCGGGTGTGCCAACTATACCATGCTCTATTAAAAGAAATTATGTTAGAACTGCTTTATGTGATCTTGGAGCCGGTGTTAGTGGTATGCCTCTCTCTTTATATCGTAGACTTGAATTGAATAAGTTGACACCTACTAAAATATCTTTGCAAATGGCTGATAAATCAACTGCTATACCCGTCGGTATTTGTGAGGATGTGCCTATTGTGGTTGCAAATGTCACCATCTTAATGGACTTCGTTATTCTTGATATTCCTGAGGACGATAGTATGTCTATTATCCTTGGTAGACCTTTTCTTAATACTGCAGGGGCTGTTATTGATTGCAACAAAGGCAATGTCACTTTTCATGTTAATGGTAATGAGCACATGGTACACTTTCCGAGGAAACAATCTCAAGTTCAAAGCATCAATTCTATTAAAAAAGTTCCAACTATCATTTTTGGAGGTTTTGAATTTCCTCTCCCTACTGTCAAGAAAAAGTATGATATTCTTATTGTTGGGGATTTTCATATCCCTGTTGAGGTAACTTAGTGTTATTCGAAATTTCTCCGGTTCTGTGTTATTCGGAATGAGTTTGTTAACAAGACTTGATCAACCTTGTTAGTGGGTTCATTTTGATGATCACGAGATGGATGAAACTAGAAGGCACAACCTTCTGTACCCGCTTTTTACTTTCTATTATTTAGATTAAATAAAGCAAAAATATTATTATCCGTCTGTTTTCAGAATTATCCGTTCATTAAAAAAATAGTCCGAAAATAAAATTGCTCCAAATGCCCTGCAAATTTAGTATGATTTTTTCTGGAATATTTGAGGATTTTAGGCACTGAAAACACTGCAAAAAGGGGCAAGCATCTGGCAAAGAGAGGAGCCCCCCCCCTGTAGGGCGCGCCCGCTGTCTCGTGGGCCCCTGGTGGCTCCCCTCCACTTATGCCAGCACCCACACACTTCATCTTCTACCCCCAAAAAATCCCCATCCAGCTCAAACCCGAGTTCTAGCTCGTTTTGCTGTGATTTTCGATCTCTTAGCTCAAAGCTCCATTCGCAAAATTGCTCTGGGAGATTGTTGCTTGGTATGTGACTCCTCCATTGGTCCAAATAGTTTTTGTTCTAGTGCATTATTCATTGCAAATTTGTGTTGCATAGCTGACCATGTTCTTGAGCCTGCATGTTAAATTTTTGAGGTCCCAAGCAATTCGAATGCATGATATAGGCTCTAGGCACTTGTAGGAGTAGTTGCTATCAATCTTGTTTAGTTTTATTCACTTTTATTTTGAAGTTACTAAAATTTCAGAAATTTTCAAACAAAGAAATATGCTTAGAAGAATGTACCAAGGTGGTTCCTCAACAAAGCAAGGGCCAAGGATAGCTATACGTGAACAAGATGTTAATTTGCCAAGGGACGCAAATGTACGGGCTTGCGAGTGGCCATCCGATGATTTTATGGTTGAAGCAGGTTTCAAGGGGGAATTTGATGCGTACGTGCGTAATGCTGAGCTTGAGGACTTCTTACAAGATAAGTGTCCCCAATATTATCAATTGACTGATTCCTTTGTGCGGAGGTTCGAATATATTTCTTCGCGTAATTCTCCTAGTGTTATGTTTGATATTTTTGATACATGTTATACCATGGATTTAGAGGATTTCACAACTTCTTGCAAACTCCCATAGTGGGGTAATATTAATGATCCTCCCAAATCTGAAGTTAGATATTTTCTTGCTAGTATTACTGTGGGAGAATCTAGGGACGTAACACAAGCTACCATAGGGAGCATTCATTTTCCTGCTATACATTACTGTGCTCTCTTTATTGGTAGATGCATTAATGGTAAGGACGAAGTATGTCACATGTGTGCCCCTGATCTTTGTGTCCTCAAGAGTGTTGTGTCAAGGTATAGAGGTTATAACTTGGGGGCAATAGTTGCACGTAGGTTGCATAATAATAATAGAAGGGGAGATTTCTTTGGAGGAATTTATGCAACCCGTGTGGCTAATTTTCTTAATATTGACCCACGAGAGGGGGATATAATTGTACCTCCTGTTTGTTTGGATAATGAAGCTATGTTTGATCATCATTTTCTTGAGAGGAATGAACAATTACTCCATTATCGACTAACCTATAATAGACGCAATGTCGTCCCTGTTACTCTTCCTGCTCCCTACCATTTTGATTATCAGACGAAAGGAAGATATGTTGTCACCAGGGAAGAAGCCACTGAATATGAGAGGGGAATGGAAGCAGCTCGCCAACACGCTGCTGCTCAGGAGGCGGTCGCCTCTCCATCTCAGTACTACCCCGGCTACTCTTATGGATATCAGCCAGGCGGTCATTGGTATTAGACCAACTTAGGCCAAAAGCCTAAGCTTGGGGAAGTACGTATTTCTCACTGACTTTACATTCATGTTCACACACTAGTCGTCGGTGCTCACACTCTTTCATTGTATTATCCATGTTAGTTTAAATTTCTTTTTCTAGTTTTCTTCTTGTGTGTTTGTTAAACCTAAGAAAAACAAAAAAAAAATAGTTAGTTTAATTTCCTTTCTTGTAGTAGAAATTAAAATGAAAAACCCAAAAAGATTTCTCGTTCTTCTTTTGCTTGTTGGGAGCTTTCCCGTGTAAATAGTTTTCTTTTCTTTTCTTTCTTTTGGGGGTCGAGAAGACTATATTGAAAATGCTTAGTGGCTCTTAATGCATGATTGTTTATTTAACTTAGAGCCCATATTACTTGTCTTCTCTCTTGAGTTGAATGCTTGCAGATTCCAGCTTAGTACAATGCACGTGCACTCTTATTATTATACACATCGTTCGGTCGTGCAAGTGAAAGGCAATAATGACGATATATGATGGACTTATTGGGATGAGAAAAGCTGGTATGAACTCAACCTCTCTTGTTTTTGTAAATATGATGATTCATCGTTCCTGAGTTAGCTATTATGAAGTAAACATATTTGCAATGACATTTAGAGATTATAGTTGCTTGTGCCATGCTTGATCATCTATGAGTTATAATGGTTTACCTTGTGTGCCAACATGCTATTAGAATGATTATGATGTGGTATGATGGGATGGTATCCTCCTTTGAATGTATTAAGTGACTCGACTTCGCACATGTTCACACATGTAGTTGAAGCAAATCAACATAGCCTTCATGATATTTATGTTCATGGTAGATTATATCCTACTCATGCTTGTACTTGATGTAAATTAATTTTAATGCATGTTTACGACTGTTGTTGCTCTCTCAGTTGGTCGCTGAGGGAGTCCTGGATTAGGGGGTGTCCGGATGGCCGGACTATGACCTTTGGCCGGACTCCCGGACTATGAAGATACAAGATTGAAGACTTTGTCCCGTGTCCGGATAGGGACTTCCCTTGGCGTGGAAGGCAAGCTTGGCGATACGATATGAAGATCTCCTCCCATTCTAACTGACTCTGTGTAACCCTAGCCCTCTCCGGTGTCTATATAAACCGGACAGTTTTAGTCTGTAGGACGAACAACAATCATACCATAGGCTAGATTCTAGGGTTTAGCCTCTCTGATCTCGTGGTAGATCAACTCTTGTACTACCCATATCATCAATATTAATCAAGCAGGAGTATGGTTTTACCTCCACCGAGAGGGCCCGAACCTGGGTAAAAACATCGTGTCCCTTGTCTCCTGTTACCATCCGCCTAGACACACAGTTCGGGACCCCCTACCCGAGATCCGCCGGTTTTGACACCGACATTGGTGCTTTTATTAAGAGTTCCTCTGTGTCGTCACCTTTAGGCCCGATGGCTTCTTCGATCGTCAACCACGATGCGGTCTAGGGTGATACTTTTCTCCCCGGACAGATCTTCGTATTCGGCGGCTTCGCACTGCGGGCCAACTCGCTTGGCCATCTGGAGCAGATCGGAAGCTACGCCCCTGGCCATCAGGTCAGGTTTGGAAGATTAAACTACACGGCCGACATCCGCGGGGACTTGATCTTCGATGGATTTGAGCCACGACCGAGCGTGCCGCACTGTCTCGATGGGCATGATCTAGCTCTGCCGCCGGACAGCGCCCAGAGTGCCGCTCAGGTGTCCGCTCCGACCATTAGCTCGGAGCCGACTGCGCTAGTCAGGGACAAACGGTTGGACGCCGCCCTAGGAGCCGCAATCTCTACGGCGATAGAGCCGAATACCAACCTAGTCCTTTGCAAGGCCCGTGACTCCGAGGTGCCGGACTCCGTTCTGGACTCCGAATATTCCGCACCCCTCCCGATCGAACCCGATTGGGCTCCGATCATGGAGTTCACCGCCGCGGACGTCTTTCAGCACTCGCCCTTTGGCGATATCCTAGATTCACTAAAGTCTCTCTCTTTGTCAGGAGAGCCCTGGCCGGACTATTGTCAGCAGGGTTGGGATGCGGACGACGAGGAAATTCGAAACCCACCCACCACCCACTTTGTAGCCACTGTCGATGATCTAACCGACATGCTCGACTTCGACCCCGAAGACATCGACGGTATGGACGCCGATGAAGGAGATGACCAATAACCAGCACCTATAGGGCACTGGAAGGCCACCTCGTCATATGACATATACATGGTGGACACCACCAAAGCAGGGGATGGCGATGAAAAAGTGGAGGATGACCGCTCCAAGAAGCAACCTAAGCGCCGACATCAGCGGCGCCGCTCTAAATCCAACCAAAGCAAGAACAGCGAATTCGGCACCGGAGACGTCAACACCCCGGACAGTGCCGAAGACAACCCCCTCCAGTAGGATTCAGCGTGGGAGGACGAAGGAGCCAGCCCTCACGAGAGAGCGGCAGACAAAGAGGTCGAGGACGACAATTATATGCCTCCCTCCGAAGACGAGGCAAGCCTTGACGACGACGAATTCGTCATGCCAGAGGATCCCGTCGAACAAGAGCGTTTCAAACGCAGGCTTATGGCCACGGCAAGCAGCCTCAAGAAAAAACAGCAGCAGCTTAGAGCTGACCAAGACCTGCTAGCCGACAGATGGACCGCAGTCCTGGCGGCCGAAGAGTATAAACTCGAACGCCCCTCCAAGAGTTACCCAAAGCGCAGGCTGCTACCCCAACTAGAGGAGGAAGCAACTAAACCTACATCACCAGCGTATGATGCGCCCGATCTGCCACCCCGTGGCCGCGATAGAGAGGCCTTTCGGCCCTCAATCCAAGCCGCACCCCGATGCCGCTCTAAAAATACCAGAGCACGGGGAAACGCAACAGACCTGCAAGTCATATTGGAGGATAAGGCAAGGCAAACAAGATCGATCTACGGATCGCGTGGGCGCCCCACATCACAGGACGATAACCGTCACCCGGATATGATAAATACGGCCAGGCCGAATACAACAGAAAAAGCTCATCCGAGCTACGTCGCGATATAGCCCAGTATAGGGGCGCCACACACCCACTGTGCTTCACAGACGAAGTAATGGATCATCAAATCCCCGAGGGTTTTAAACCCATAAACATCGAATCATACGATGGCACAACTGATCCCGCGGTATGGATTGAGGATTATCTCCTTCATATCCACATGGCCCGTGGTGATGATCTACACGCCATCAAATACCTCCCGCTTAAGCATAAAGGACCAGCTTGACATTGGCTTAATAGCCTGCCAGCAGAGTCAATTAGTTGCTGGGAGGACTTGGAATCCGCATTCCTCAATAACTTCCAGGGCACTTATGTGCGACCACCAGACGCCGATGACCTAAGCCACATAATCCAGGAGCCAGAGGAATCGGCCAGACAATTCTAGACACGGTTCCTAACCAAGAAAAATCAAATAGTCGACTATCCAGACGCTGAGGCCCTTGCAGCCTTCAGGCACAACATCCGAGACGAATGGCTTGCCTGGCACCTAGGACAGGAAAAGCCGAAATGTATGGCAGCCCTCATGACATTCATGACCCGCTTTTGTGCGGGCGAAGACAGCTGGCTAGCTCGTAGCAATAACATAACCAAGATCCCAGGCAATTCGGATACCAAGGACAACAATGGGAGGTCACGTCGCAACAAGCAAAAGCGCTGCATTAATGGCGACAATGCCGAGGATACGGCAGTCAATGCCGGATTCAGAGGCTCTAAACCCGGTCAGCGGAAGACGCCATTCAAAAGAAACCCTCCGGGCCCATCCAACTTAGACCGGATACTCGATCGCTCGTGCCAGATACACGGCACCCCCGAACAACTAGCCAACCACACCAACAGGGATTGTTGGGTGTTCAAGCAGGCAGGCAAGCTAAGTGCCGAAACCGGAGAAAAGGGACTGCGTAGCGATGACGAGGAGGAGCCCCGGCCGCCGAACAACAAAGGACAGAAGGGATTCCTCCCGCAAGTGCGGACGGTGAACATGATATACGCAATCCACATCCCCAAAAGGGAGCGGAAGCGTGCTCTCAAGGACGTCTATGCGTTGGAGCCAGTCGCCCCAAAGTTCAACCCATGTTCCTCCTGCCCGATCACCTTTGATCGAAGGGACCACCCCACTAGCATCCGTCACAGCGGATTCGCCGCATTGGTCCTAGACCCAATCATTGACGGATTTCACCTCACTAGAGTCCTCATGGACGGCGGCAGCAGCCTGAACCTGCTTTATCAGGATACAGTGTGAAAAATGGGTATAGATCCCTCAAGGATTAAACCCACAAAGACAACCTTTAAAGGCGTCATACCAGGTGTAGAAGCCAGTTGTACAGGCTCGGTTACACTCGAAGTGGTCTTCGGATCCCCGGATAATTTCTGAAGTGAGGAGTTAATCTTCGACATAGCCCCATTCCACAGTGGCTATCACGCCTTGCTCGGACGAACCGCATTTGCAAAATTCAATGCGGTGCCGCACTATGCATATCTCAAGCTCAAGATGCCGGGCCCTCGCGGAGTCATCACGGTAAATGGAAACACCGAACGCTCTCTCCGAATGGAGGAGCACACAGTGGCCCTGGCAGCGGAAGTACATAGCAGCCTCTCAAGGCAACTCTCCAATCCGGGTGTTAAACGTCCGGACAACGTCAAGCGCGTCCGAAGCAACCTACAACAGCGCCGGCTGGCACGATCCGAGCAAGCATAGCAGTGCGGCCCCAACCCTAGCCCTCGCCAGGTGGTGCTATCGGTACTACGCGTACATAATTACGCTTTGAAAATACCATGGGCATAAGGGGAGGGGCACAACTACGGCACGCCTAGAATGCGGCTCAACCGCACTTAGGGGCTCCCTATTCCGCCATTTCTTTTTTTATATACTTTTAGGACCCAACTATCCGGAAGGCCTGTCTGGCAACACACTCGCCGAACAGATGATGCAACAGCCAGGGCGAGAACAAGCTGCGTCGAACGTCCAGGTGGTCTCTATAACGAGTTAAATACCTGTTTTAACTTAAAGACCCGCAGCTTGCCCCTGGAGGGGGACATGTGAAATAATCCCATCTCTTGCTTATCACACTATTTGTATCGTCCTGCTTTTATAGCAACCCTTTTAATACAACAAGACATAGCTCTTATCTTTTATTGTATTCATCTATTTTTTATACATATATGTTCAGTCATGACATTACGCAAACGTACACTTTTGTATGGCCAATACACCAGGGACTTAGGTACCCCATAACATGGTGTGAGAAGACCGAACACTCTCCTGAGTGCGGCACCCCGAACTTATAGCATTATATGCATCGGCTCCGAATCATGTCTTGGGTCAATAGTTGGGTTTGCCCGGCTCCCATGTTTTGGTACCTTACATTCCGCAATGTTGGCTAAGGTAGCGCTGGGAGAACTACTGCGATTGTGCCCCAGTTGAGCTGGGTTAACACCTCAGTAGAGAAAGCTAAAACTGACCGTCATGATAGTGCGAGAGATCGGTCGCTGTTCGCGAGGTTTTTCGAGTCCTTAAAGACTTATGCCGCTTAGAGCGAGAAGCCGGATTTATCCGGCCAAGGCGTGAATAGCACCCCGAACTCGGTCTTCTGAATACTAGGGGCTTCGCCGAAATTTAAAATTATAGAATTCTATGGCTAAGTGAGAGTGATAAAGCATTGTAAGTCCGATGGCCTGGTTCGTTGTGCTGAGCACCTCCCTAGATGGACCCAAGAATGGGAACAAGAGCACTCAGGCTTATCCCGAACACCCCAGCACTCGTGGCGTGGGGGTAGAAGCCGACGACTTACATCTCTCAGATTTGATAAACGGCCGCACAGAAGGCAATATTTTAAATTAACAAGCGTTGCTTAATGCACATGAACAAAGTTTTCAGCGTACAGGATAACAAATGCGAGTCTACTCAAAAATTACATCTTTGGAGCACTCATCCGCTATAAGGCGGGCACCCTTCAGGATGCCCTTATAATACATCTCGGGCGTGCGATACTCCTTGGCTGGCGGTGGCGCGTCCGTAAAAAGCTTCTCCGCGTCCAGTTTGCCCCAGTGCACTTTAGCACGGGCAAGGGCCCGACGGGCACCTTCAATACAGACGGAGCACTTGATGACTTCAATCCACGGACACGCGTCCACCAGCCGCCGCACCAGACCGAAGTAGCTCCCAGGCATGGCCTCTCCAGGCCACAGCCGAACTATGAGGCCCTTCATGGCCTGTTCGGCCACCTTGTGGAGCTCGACCAGCTGCTTCAGCTAGTCGCTCAGGGGCACCAGATGTTCGGCCTCAGTATACTGAGACCATAACACCTTTTCTGTCGAGCTCCCCTCCTCGGCTCGGTAGAACGCGGCAGCATCAGACACACTACGGGGCAGATCAGTGAACGCTCCTGGAGAGCTCCGGATCCGGGTAAGTAGCAGATAATTTACTTTTATATTCTTGCTTTGCATAAAGAATGCCTTACCGCCGCTATCTTCTTCATCGCCTCGATCTCCTGGAGGGCCTACTGGGCTTCGGCCTTAGCGGTTTTGGCACTCTCAAGAGCCAAGGCGAGCTCGGACTCTCGAGTCTTCGAGTCACGCTCCAAACTCTCGTGTTTTTCCACGAGAGCCTGGAGCTCTTGCTGCACCTCCGCCACCCGCGCCTCCTGCTTCTCTCGCTCGGTGCGCTCCAAGGCCGCACTATTTTCGGCCTTGGAGACCGCTTTCTTCAGGGTCGCCACCTCGGTCGTGGCCCCTGCAACATTTACGTTGGTCCTGTCATTATTTGCAACCAAGTATTTCTATATACATTTACATGTGGTACTACATACCCTCTTTGTCCTCGAGCTGCTTCTTGGCACGGCCGAGCTCGTTCTCGGACCGATCGAGGCTCTCCTTCAATGCATTGACCTCCGCAGTCACTGCGGCAGAGGTCAGCAGCGCAGCTTGCATTCCCATATTGACACATTTATGTTAGACTCCTGCGTATATCTTTTTAGATCCTCAGCTCGGCTTTTCTTTCCGAACGCCGAACCGAGCATCAGGGGCTACTGTCTATGCGGTAAAAAAATTTATATGTTTAGAACACATACCTCAAAGCCTGTTAACAGACTTGTACAGGCTTCTCTCAGCCCGCTCTTTGCAGACTGAACCTTTTGAATCACCGCACTCATAACAGTGCAGTGTTCCTCATCGATGGAGGCGCCGTTAAGCACCTCCTGCAAATTGTCCGGAGCCTCCGGGTGGACGGAGGTCGCCGGCGTCGTAGGCTTGCCCTTCTTATGAAGGCGCCGCCTATCGGACTCTGGAACCGTTGATGGTTCCGGAGCAGTGTCCGGCCCGGAGCCGGACTTAGATCCTTCTGGGGCTTTATCCCCTTTGGGCCTGGAGTCCAGGAGGTCGCCTTGAGGCTCCTCCAGGACCACCTCCTCCTGGTTCGGTCCCCTTCGGGACCCCACCTCGGCGTCGTCCGTAGGGAGAGGGGAGGAGGCCGTCGGAAGTGAAGCGCTGTTCACATCCGATGAATTCAGGGAGCCGCTCGACGAATCGCCGAGCTGAGCTCTGGGCGGACTTCATAATTAAATACGGCATTAGAAATTACCGAATACTAGAGGTGCACCGTAAGTCATTCGGGTAACCGGATACTTACGATTTTGCCAGGGGCTTGACCCTGGATGGCCATTCCTCCCCGCCGTCTTCGGCATCGGAGGCGTAGTCCGGCAGAAGGGTCTTCCCCTTCTTGGACCCTCCGACCTCCCCAGTTGGGGTGGCCTTCCTTTTCTTTCCCCCCCCCCCCGTTGGAGGGGGAGAGGCTTCTTCTTCCCCCTCCTCATCTTCAGAGGCAGAGGGCGCTTCGGGGTTGTCGGACGATGAATCCGACACCACCAAGCGCCGGGAGCTCTTTCGAGTCCCCGTGGCCTTCTTCTTGGCCTTCTTCTTCGGCACCATGTGAGGTGCCGGAACCAGCAGCTTGGTTAGACAAGCATCTGCTGGGTCTTCGGGCAAAGGAGCGGACAGTTGACCTGCCCGGACTTCTTCAGCCAGTCCTGTCAAAGGTAAGGGAGTTTAGATCCCGCATAGAGTCAAACTATGTGAAACAAAATACCCCGAAATGGGAAAATTAAGCTCACCGCGTTGGCTTGGCGCTTGGCGCAGAATCCGCAATCCTAGGTGACGGGAGGGGAGACCTCGAAGCTCTTGAATAGCACCTTCCAGGCATCCTCGTGCTTTGTGTCGAAGAGCCGGGACAGAGTCTGGTGCTGGGCCGGGTCGAACTCCCACAAATTGAAAGCCCGTCGTTGGCACCGGAGAATCCGGCGGAAGAGCATGACCTGGACCACGGTGACAAGTTTAACCTTCCTGCTGATCAGGTCCTTGATGTAGGTTTGGAGTCCGGTCACTTCTGCCGAATTACCCCATGACAGGCCCGTCTCTTTCCAAGATGTGAGCCACGTGGGGATGCCAGATCGGAATTCGAGGGCCGCTGCCCATTCAGGGTCACGCGGCTCGGTGATATAGAACCACCCCGATTGCTAGCCTTTGATGGTCTCTACGAAGGTGCCCTCGAGCCATGTAACGTTGGCTATCTTGCCCACCATGGTGCCTCCGCACTCCGCTTGGCGGCCGCCCACAACCTTCGGCTTGACGCTAAAGATCTTCAGCCATAGGCCAAAATGAGGCTGGATACGGAGGAAGACTTCGCACACAACATTAAACGCCGAGATGTTGAAGACAAAGTTCGGGGCCAGATCGTGGAAGTCCAGGCCATAGTAGAACATGAGCCCCCAGACGAACGGGTGAAGAGGAAAGCCTAGTCCGCGGAGGAAATGGGGAAGAAATACAACCCTCTCATGGGGCCTAGGGGTGGGGATGAGTTGCCCCTCATCTGGAAGCCGATGCGCTATGTCGTCAGACAAGTATCCGGCCTTCCTCAACTTTTTGATTTGCCCCTCCGTGACGGAGGAGGCCATCCATCTACCTCCCGCTCCGGACATGATTGGAGAAGATTGAGGTGGGAAGTGTGGGCTTGGGCGTTGGAGCTCGAGTGTGCAGGGACGGATAGGCAAAGGAGGAAGAAGGCGTAAATGGAAAGGGTAGAATCTTATCCCCTTATATGGGCGGCCGAAACTACGAGCCCCCACCGGCTTAATAAAACTCGCTTATCCCCCAAGGGCCATGGTTAATGGCGCGGTTGGGTTACCCACGCCCGTATTGATGAGAATCCTGGAATAAGGGGACACGATCTCTGCTTCGACAAGACGTGCCGAGGAAACCGCCTCGCTAAACACGCTGAGGTGGAACAGTAAAACGATTCGAATAAAGGCTTGACCATGGCATGATGTCACGCTGCGGAATACGTCAGCAGATTAGATTTGTGCGGAAATTATTCTCTCTATGGTGGTATGTGGAACTTATTTTTGCAGAGCCGGACACTATCCTGGTGTTCAACATCTTCTATGAAGTATTCGGAGGAGGAACCCGCCTAGCAATGCCGGAGACAATTTGCGCGCCGGACTCGTCGTCATTGAAGCCAGGTTCAGGGGCTACTGAGGGAGTCCTGGATTAGGGGGTGTCCGGATGGCCGGACTATGACCTCTGGCCGGACTCCCGGACTCTAAAGATACAAGATTGAAGACTTTGTTCTGTGTCCGGATAGGGACTTTCCTTGGCGTGGAAGGAAAGCTTGGCAATATGATATGAAGATCTCCTCCCATTGTAACCGACTCTATGTAACCCTAGCTCTCTCCGGTGTCTATATAAACCAGAGAGTTTTAGTCCGTAGGACGAACAACAATCATACCATAGGCTAGATTCTAGGGTTTAGCCTCTCTGGTCTAGTGGTATATCAACTCTTGTACTACCCATATCATCAATATTAATCAAGCAAGAGTAGGGTTTTACCTCCACCGAGAGGTCCCGAACCTGGGTAAAAACATCGTGTCCCTTGTCTCCTGTTACCACCCCCCTAGACGCACAGTTCGGGACCCCCTACCCGAGATCCGCCGGTTTTGACACCGACAGTCGCTCCCCAGTCTTTTGCGAGCCTTCACCTGTACTAAGCGGGAATACTGCTTGTGCATCCAAACTCCTTAAACCCCAAAGTTGTTCCATATGAGTCCACTATACCTTCCTATATGCGGTATTTACCTGCCGTTCCAAGTAAATTTGTATGTGCCAAACTCCAAACCTTCAAATGAAATTCTGTTTTGTATGCTCGAGTAGCTCATGTTTCAACTAGGGCTGCCTATATCTTCCATGCTAGGTGGGTTATTCTCAAGAGGAGTGGACTCCGCTCCTCATTCACGAGAAAGGGCCGTTAACCGGGATGCCCAGTCCCATGATCCAAAGAGATCAAAGCAAATCAAAATAATTAAACAAAACTCCCCCAGGGATATTGTATGTTGGAGGCACTCGTTGTTTCGAGCAAGCCATGGATTGATGCTTGTTCGTGGTTGGGGGAGTATAAACCTTTACCATTATGTTTGGGAATTGCCTATAATGCATGTAGTATGGAAGATACATCCATCTCATAGTTGTTGCGTTGACAGCAAAAGTATGCCGCTCAAAATGTTATTCACTCTCTATTTTAAAATCGAGCTCTGGCACCTCTACAAATCCCTGCTTCTCTCTGCGAAGGGCCTATCTATTTAGTTTTATGTTGAGTCATCACCCTTCTTATTAAAAGCACCCACTGGAGAGCACACTGTCATTTGCATTCATTACTATTGGTTGATATTGGGTATGACTTGACTGGATCTCTTTTACTATGAATTACAATGTTTAGTCAGTCCTTGATCTTTAAAGGTGCTCTGCATTTATGTTTTGCGGTCTCAGAAAGGGCTAGCGAGATACCATTTTGTTATATCATGCTATGACTATTTTGAGAAAGTGTTGTCATCCGAGTTTTATTATTATAGCTCGCTAGCTGATTATGTTATTGATATGAGTAATTGTGAGACCTATGTGTTATTGTTAGTATGGTTAGTTCATAATATTTGCTGAAACTTGAATGCTGGCTTTTCATGTTACAACAACAAGAGCAAATAGAGTTTGTAAAAGTTTTTCTTTATCACTTTCAGTTTATCAACTGAATTGCTTGAGGACAAGCAAAGGTTTAAGCTTGGGGGAGTTGATACGTCTCCAACGTATCTACTTTTCCAAACACTTTTGCCCTTGTTTTGGACTCTAACTTGCATGATTTGAATGAAACTAACCCGGACTGACGCTGTTTTCAGCAGAACTGCCATGATGTTGTTTTATGTGTAGAAAAGAAAAGTTCTCGGAATGTCCTAGAAATCCACGGAGGCACTTTTCAGAATTAATAAGAATTTTTGGCGAAAGAATCAAGGCCAGGGGGCCCACAGGCTATCCACGAGACAGGCCCCCCCCCTAGGGCGCGCCCTCCTATCTCGTGGGCCCCCTGGACACCTCCCGACCTCAACTCCAACTCCATATATACCGTCTCTGGGAGAAAACTATCAGAGAGAAAGTTTCATCGCGTTTCATGACACGGAGCCACCGCCAAGCCCTAATCTCTCTCGGGACGGCTGATTTGGAGTCCGTCCGGGGCTCCGGAGAGGGGGATTCGTCGCCGTCGGCATCATCAACCATCCTCCATCACCAATTTCATGATGCTGACCGTCGTGCATGAGTAATTCCATCGTCGGCTTGCTGGATGGTGATGGGTTGGATGAGATTTACCATGTAATCAAGTTAGTTTTGTTAGGGTTTGATCCCTAGTATCCACTATGTTCTGAGATTGATGTTGCTATGAATTTTCTATGCTTAATGCTTGTCACTAGGGCCTGAGTGCCATGATTTCAGATCTGAACCTATTATGTTTTCATGAATATATGTGTGTTCTTGATCCTATCTTGCAAGTCTATAGTCACCTATTATGTGTTATGATCCGACAACCCCGAAGTGACAATAATCGGGATACTTCTTGGTGATGACCGTAGTTTGAGGAGTTCATGTATTCACTATGTGCTAATGCTTTGTTCCGGTTCCCTATTAAAAGGAGGCCTTAATATCCCGTAGTTTCCGTATGGACCCCGCTGAACACGGGAGGGTAGGACAAAAGATGTCATGCAAGTTCTTTTCCATAAGCACATATGACTTTTTACGGAATACATGCCTACATTACGTTGATGAATTGGAGCTAGTTCTATATCACCCTATGTTATAACTATTGCATGAGAAATCGCATCCAGCATAATTATCCATCATTGATCCATTGCCTACGAGCTTTTCACATATTGTTCTTCACTTATTTACTTTTCCGTTGCTACTGTTACAACTACTACAAAAACCCCAAAACATTTATCTTTACTTTTGCTACCGCTACTATTATTATCATACCACTTTTGCTGCTAAACACTTTGCTGCAGATACTAAGTTATCCAGGTGTGGTTGAATTGACAACTCAACTGCTAATACTCAAGAATATTCTTTGGCTCCCCTTGTGTCGAATCAATAAATTTGGGTTGAATACTCTACCCTCGAAAGCTGTTGCGATCCCCTATACTTGTGGGTTATCAAGTGCGCTCAGCCAAATTAGCCAAGCGCGCCTCCTCCAAGGCCTGAGCCTCGGGAGTTTCCCAATGATGTGCGTGTGAAGCGCGTCCATGTTGCGGTGACGAAGATCCTCTCTCTGCTGCGAAGAGATAGGTTCAGGATAGTACTCCTCGTGGACCCGTGATGGATCGCCGCCAGCCCCTTCGCCGTCCTCACGGCAAAAACCAGGCAGGCTACACGGACCATCGACCATCAAGACTTCAGCCGCAGGATCGCTGCTATCGCACTCGGACGACATCTCCGGGGAGCCATTCGACGGATCGAACAGGCCGTGGAGAGTTTTGTCGGGCTCGATTGCCGCGACTTGATGAGTGGCCAAACGCTGGGCCACCGCATGCTTCACCCACCACTGAAGCCACGACCGACCAGATCGCTTGCGGCAGCGTACAGCGGGGAGGGAAGATGTTGCCGGAGTCGACAGATATTGGGTCGACGGCTGCCGAAGAAGGACGCCATGAACGCAGGCGCGAAAGTGCGTCGCCCCTCAAACGGGGAGCGCCTCAACATCAAGCGGAGCTTCCTGGAGCCACACCGAGTCATCGGCGACGAAAACGAGCACGCCGAGACGGATCTCACGGCCCTCAACCATCTCGCCGCCAGAAACCATGATGATGATCGGAAAAGAAACTTGCAACTTCACCAACAAGTCGCTAAGACACCTGCCCCACGGTGGGCGCCAACTGTCGTGGTTCTAAGTCTGACAGTAGAAAGGGGGTAGGTATGGAGAGGTGAGATCTTAGCTATGGGGAAGATGTACACACAAGGTTTACGAGTTCAGGCCCTTCTCAGAGGAAGTAACAGCCCTACGTCTCGGTGCCCGGAGGCGGACGATTGATTATGTGTGTTGTGTTACGAGGGGTGCGAACCCTTGTCCCATAGGAGGGGGGTGTCTTATATAGAGTGCCCCAAGACCTCCGCCCACCTCCATTACAAGGGGCTTAATGTACATAAAGTAAGGGCGTTACAGGTAACGACGGTCTTAAATGTTATTAATGCTCATGAAGACTAAGGAGTGAATGTCCGGCCGTTGTACGTTCGTCCAACTCCTGGTCTTCGACATAGTCTAGTGATTCCCCATATGGTCGAGTGACGGCAGAGAATGATGGCAGTGACCTTGGGTAGGGTGTGTAGGTCATGTCTATGACCCTACCCTAGGTTTGTATCCTCATCACCGACCGGTGCCGTGGCGAGCATCGGCCACAACCACGGCAACAAGGAACAGGGGAATGGGGGTGAGTTCAGCCTGATAGCGTAGCTGGGCAAGGCCCAGTTGGGCCAGAGGGTTCCCCCCTTTTCTGTTTTCTATTTTTTTTTCTTTTGTTTTATTTTCCTTTTTCTTATCTTTCCTTTTACTGTTTTGTTTTATTTTAGTTTCATAAAACATAAAAGTTGTACCTATAATAGTATCGCTAATTATACCTCTGCCACAAAAAGGTTTAACCCCCAAATAATATAGTTTAGTATTTTATAAAATACAAGCGACATTTACTTAATTGTTTTACCTACTGTTTTAATTATTTTAGAGCAGTTAAATTTTTTATAAAAATGTGGTTTCTCCACCATAATCACTTACGATTTATTTGTCACTGTTTGTACTTTTTAGTTTTGACTTTTGCAAACTTCTCTAGTTTCTCTTATTTTAAATTTGAATTCCGAATCGGTTTTGAACTACGCGAGATTATCAACAGTAACCGACGTGACTGGCATCATTAGTGGAGGTTCACTGTAGCTTAATTATCCGGGCGTCACAATTCTCCTCCACTACAAGAAATCTCATCCCGAGATTTAAGAGGTAGAGTTAAAGGTAAGGAATTGGTTACGAAATTCTAACGAGTCTTCTCGCTCTTGGTTGTTGTTCCCGAAGTAATTGATCCTTTTCGTTGATGTCTTTATTTCTCTGCTTCAGGTCATCATGATGATGTCAGCATCCTTTCTTCGAGAACTCTATCGTACTTATGAAAGAATAAAGGGTGGGTATTCTGAGAGAACAAACTGTTGCAAGGTTGACTATCTGGTCGATAACATCGGGGAAGGTGGTGGGAAGTAACTCTTGAATTGAAACTTAAGAAGATATCGAGAGCAAAGTAAGAAGGTACCATGAGAAGTTTTGAGGGGGCACGCAATCGTTTGATGCCTGAAACAGGGCGTGAAACGGGTTCAGAGCAACATGAATAAGTATTTTGTCTAATACAAGAATAGGTCACTAGGAATGTGGCTCGTGAATTGCATACGAAGCCAAGAGCGAGGATTAACTTTGTAAACAGGGTGTGCAGGAGAGTTAGGTTTCGATCCTGGGACCTCTGGGTTATGGGCCCACCTTGCGGGTTAAAAGTAGAAAGGCGTTGACAGCTTGCATGATCGTGATAGCAAGGCATGTCAGAGAAGAGACTATCAATTATGTCAGCTACAACTTCGGTACCAAGGGCGAGGGACGAAGAGAACCGTTTTCCTGCTCGTGGAAACGAGGTGGACCAATAGGCAAAGTTCTCGTCCATTGGTGGTTACCAGAATGTCATCTACAATAGTAACACGGTTTTACTGGCAGAGTTGTTCGACCGGGGTGTTACATAAGCAGAGAATTATTACTGCTTAGATTATGTGTAGATCACCAGAACGGGTAAAAAAACCAAGGGAAGGGAAAATGTGATTATCAGTTTAAACAAACCAATGGACTGGAAAATTTGTTGATACACATATTTCACGGGTATATCCTCCACAAGGACAAGCAGAGCATGATATCCCTAACATGATAGAAGTAGAAAACCATTTTGGCAAGGGAAGAGGAATGTCAAAACATTATCCATACAACGGTGTTTGGATAATTGATAAAGAAATTTTAGCATGGTGATTTAAATGTTCTTTTCGAAGATCGGAGTACCACTAACATGCTTCGAGATAGCATTGGCATGGTATTCAAGCAAAGGTCAGACTTTGGATACACAAAGGATCCATCAGGAAAAATTTATAAAACAAGTCATTCAATTTCCTCATGGAAGAATGGTTATCCTTGCTAAAAAGGAACTGTAACACTATGTCCTCCGGCCAGGTGTGCTAGGCATGACATCACCTTACCGGGTCACATAAAGACCAATGTTACGACTTTTGGAAAATGTCCCAACCATCATATCTGACCGAGATTGAGTTCGGATAGATGTCAGGATACCTCATACTCAGGATACCTGAGAAGAAAAGATGCAACACCAATTGACGAGACGACATTGTAAGATTCTTGGTAAATGAACTATGGAAGCAAGTTCCGAATCATGAGTTCATTATTAAATCAAGGAGAGAACGAGGAGGTGGCTTGTGAACTCAGCGACAATTCATCGAGATTTCCAAAAGATGGATTTCCACAATTATGTGAACAGGGAGATAGCTTTTGTCAATTCAAATGATATAATGAGGTATGCTCGAGGAAACATACATGATTAAACATCGGTTGACAGTGCACCCGAAATAAGGACTTAGGGAGCACAAACAATGTTAGAATGGCGATTCGATGACCAATGGTCTAAGAATGAAATGTTGAACATTAAATTCAAAGCAATAAGGTTGCTAGAAGTTTTAAAATTACTAGTCCATCTGTCGGTATTCCTGTTAGGAACAACACGGGGACCAAGAAAAGAATGGTGATGGTGAAGTATCACTTATATAAAGAATTCTCAAGAGGTGGTGAAATTCTCACAACATCCTTGGCAAAAAGGCAGTAATACTTCAAGGTAGATCATATTACGAGCTGGATAGCAAGTTGCATCGATAACATGAACATGTTTGTGATGAAAGGAAGGTAAGGATGTTGTTGATGGTAACTCAAATTACCAACGAACGAGGATGGCACTTATCGTCAAGAATTCCATTGATATCCTGGAAGGAACCAAAATGTTGATGATGATCATGACAATTTGTTGTCGAGAGGATCCACGAAGAAGCAATTGAATAGCGACAGCATAGAGCAAAAGGACTGATGCAACAAAAGATTATTGGAGCCACAGATACGATACAAACTCGAAATCAAGCTTGTTGTTTTTAAGGCGAAATTATATGAGGAGCAAGATCGACGTAAGGTTAGCTCATCGTAGAAAATTGTGCTCCGAAAGAAGGACCAGGTAGCACAGTTAAAATTTAGCAATAATGATATAGCCGATCAGGCTAGGAATGACTTGAAGGATTATTCAACTCATAAGCAACGAAGATTACTTAGAGTTATCGAACCAGTGTGCGGAATCGGTTCACTTACCAGTGTTCTTGAGCGACTAACAACTCAGAACCCATGAAAAATTGGAATCGGTGAGAAATAATAGCTGATGAAAACTCATAAGATGCAACACAATTATTAGATCTTCTCGAGATACCAGAGGGTAATACTCGACAGTAGATCAAGGTAGAGGTTGGACTGGTGTATTGACTTGCAAAAGACAAGTGCTTTAACTTGTCCGAAAAATGGGATCAAAGAGAAAATATGGTCGGAACCACGATTTTTGCATAGGATCAATTCATAGATACTAGATGATATTATATCAACGAAATAGTTATTATTACAAGAAGCTTCTATGGTAGGATCTACATCGTGTCCATGGGCATGAACACAAAGTTCAAGGTCGACTCCCACTTCTTCAATGTATAACCTTCCATTCACCTCTCACTTTCAAAGAAGTTGTAGTGTTGAAATTTTATCTAGCAAAATACCAGAAGAGTATGACTCGTGAAAACTTTCGAGTTCGCACATATTAAGGAAGGCATAGGTTCACCCCGTCAGGGTATCGTGGAAACATATACCACAAGCTTCAATAGTAAATACCACCAGCTCGAAAACAGAGCATGGTTGAGAAAACAGAGGATACATTTTACCAAAGGCTTTATATATCTGTGGAAAGGCTCACAAGGTTATTTGAATATGACGGACACCGTCGGATAATAATCCAACAAGAGGTCTAGTGGTCTACAACAGAGCTGATGTGAGTATCAGTACTCTATCAGAGGACGAAGGAATGCAAGTGCATCAGATTATAGAAACAACTGACTAACTCAAAGCTTAAAATGCAAAGGAATTATGAATTCCAAGACAAGGGATCAGAAGCAATGCTCTGATTAGGGATGGATAAGTTGAATAGCCTTAGGGGTACAATCGATGGCAATTTGATTGGTCGAGATCCAGCTCATGTCTGGAATGACATCTCAATTGGAAGGATAAATTCCAGGGAACAACTGATGATTGTGTGCATTCACACACAAGTTGAATCAAAAGGATCAGAATGACAATCACAAAGGTTTTTAAAGTAAATTGCTAGACCAAAGGAATTAACCGGAATGTAAGTATGCAAGAATTCCCAGAACAACAGGCTGTTGAGGATTTTGGAAAGATCAAATAGTATTTCTAAGTCTTTTGCGGAACACAAGAACAACCGGGAATGAGTGGATACTCGATAAGTGCAAGGAATTATCCGTATGGGTATTTCTGCAGCAAGGAACTACAAGGCAGTGGTACAAGGGATTCTTAAGAGTCGGAGAGCAATTCGATGCATCTTGTAATAACAAGAGAAACTGAGAGTAATTGCATGAACAACAATTGTATGTCGTTATCCATATGGATACATCGGTAATAGGGAATTGAAAAGGCAGAGGGCACAAGGGTCTCGGGAATGATCAAAGAGTACCTTCAAAATGTTCTGGTGCAGTAGGCGATCATCTGTAATAAGGGGCTCTCCGGGAGAAGTAGTTATGAGAACCTAGTGTCAGATTTAGTAAAATCATTTAACCCGAATAGAAGAGAGATCAGAGTCCCAGAGTAAGGATCGAGGAGTAAAAGATCCTAATACCACCAAATGGCGACGAGGGCCCATTGGCCGCACAGCCATGTTAGTAAAACAGTTTTCATCGACTAGACTCAACTTCGGCCAAGGAGTGTGGAAGGGGGAGTCCTACATGCAGTCAGCTCTGATACCAACTTGTGACGCCTCCGATTCATTCGTACACTAAAAACGTGTAAGATCAAGATAAGGGACTCATGGGAAGATATCACAACACAACGAATCAAAAGGAACAGATAATCCCGCACCACACGGACGTGGCTAACCCCCATTGCTTGACGATACGCCTACCCGGTCAGGGTGTAGTCAATTCTGCCTGCCAAAAACCCCAATCGGGTGAGACGACGCTCTCCTCGAGTTCTACACCCACGCCTCCACCATCTCGATTCTTCTCGCCTTCGACCGTGAGCAAGAAACCACCACCTCCTACTCCAGTGAAATCTCTCAAGCTGCCGCAGCCCCCGGCCACATCTACCATGGCGAACTTCCCCGTGCGCCCGTTTGCCTTCGCTCCAGATGGATCCACCTTTGATCGCGGGCCTGCTCACCGGGTCCAGCGTCACGTTATGGTGGTGGATGATCCGCCTCTGAACCATGATAGGTACGCCATTGTCTCCGTCAACCCTCCGGTCCCTGATCATCAGAAGGAGTTTTGGCTAGCTGAGGTCTACCGCATTATTGTTGGAGATTTAGAGTATGAACTGCTAGATGACTTTGTTTACCCGCTGGGGATCGGGTGTGTTGTGTTTGCGGATATGGAGAGTAGAGATGCTGCCATTAGAGAAGGACCGCAGGCTTTGACCAATGATTCCACCTTCTCCCTAGTTCCGCATGATGAGAGTATCAATATGCGCATGCCTGCTTTTGAATATGAAGTCTGGGTCATGTTTCTTGCTTTTCCAATGGACTATCAAACTGATCATTATGTCCATAAGGCTGTCTCACACTTTGGGAAGATGCTTGCCTGGCCCCGTCCGGGACAGAACAAGGCTAGAATCCTTGTCAAATGTCATATCAAAGATGTTGCTGAGGTGCCGCACAGTCTTGTGATTACCAGGGTTGGTTTACTGCCGGGTCTTGCCCGCTCGTGGTCGGTGCCTGTTTATGTTCTGAATGGTAGAAACACTATACCAAACTTGGTTGGTAATGAGGATGTTCCCCCGCTTTTGAATGCATCTCCACATCCATACCAGCTTCCTTACTACACCCTCATGCAGCAAGCAAGAATTGATGAGATGGCTGCTCAGGATGCTTTGAATGAGGCTGCCTGGAATGCCCCTGAACCTGCTTAGGATGTTCAGGAAAACAGGTGGGGTGTGTGGCCTGTGGTTCCTCCACCTTATACTGGGTTCAGTTTCAGGACTTTCTTTCAGTATGATGGTCCGTCTCTCATGGATGGTGTGGATCCGGAGCATAATGTGCAGGATAATCTGTCTGGCATTTGGTCATCTGATTCGGAGTTTCAGGCAGTGGAAGCTTTGGCTGATGGATTTGTCAGTGGCAACCCTGCAGCCAGGTTGGAGTTCGTCAGGGCTGGGGAAAGCTCTGTTTTTCTTCAGGTTGCTGTTGATCATGAGTTCTTGCTTTGGATTGGGGGTATGCTCAAACGCATATATACACCAGCTATCACCCTTCAACATACCTCTCCTGTCATGTTGCCCCTAAACCCTTTTCAGATTATTCAGAATCATCTTAATGCAGCTGCTGCAGCTTGGATTGAGTGTATGGCGCCTGAACCTGACATCTTCTCAAGGATCTCTGCTACTGCAATTCAGTGGGGGACAATTGTTGTTCCATCGTCTTTGCTGCCGCCTGAACCCAGGGCTCGGTTGATTGCTGCGACTTGGGATTTGCCTGAACATTCTCCTGGCCTCATGGCGATCACGCAGCTCATCTCGACAGAGGTGGATTCTCAGATTGTGCCTTCATCAGACCAGCCTACTGCGCTTCAGGTGCTTGCATCCTCCTCTGTGTTTAATGCTACTCAACACCACAATGTTCTAGTGCCTTTGGACACCACTTCTGTCAGACGGAGCAATAGATCCAACAACTATGATGGATTCAAAATCAACCATGCTCCAGACACAAAGCGTTCCAAGTCAAGGGTGAAACCACGTGAGACTCCTTTTGTCAATGCTGTTTCTTTGGCTGCTGCTCCTGTGCAGGTGCCCAATGCTGCTTGCCCCCCACCAACACCGATTGAGGATCTTCAACAGATGGGAAGCAACTGTGGAATTGCTCCGGAAGCCCTCTCCCGTTAGAAGCTGCTGGATGACCAGCGCTCGTCGGGGGCGAATGAAGACTGAAGTCTTCCCTTCTGATGAATAAATCATGGAATGTGCTCTCGTGGAACATCGGAGGCATAAACTCTGATGCAAAACTTTTGGCTATTAGGAATGCGATTGATACTAGCGGTTGTTCTGTGCTATGTATCCAGGAAACTAAACATGAATCCTTCGATCTTGCCTTTATTAAGACTTTCTGCCCTAAGCGCTTCGATAAATTTGTTTTTGCGCCATTAGTGGGTGCCTCTGGTGGCATCATTGTCATTTGGAATAGTGCTGTGTTTACGGGCACTCCTTGGTTTGTGGATTCTTTTGCCGTTGGGGTTTGTTTTGTGGCCACGCAGTCGAATGACTCGTGGAATCTGATGAATGTCTATGGCCGCTGCTCTGGTCAGCGTCGAGTGGATTTTACAAACTGGCTTTTTGATATGAATATCCCAGATGATGAAAACTGGCTGATTCTTGGCGAATTTAACTTTATTCGATCCACGAATAACAAAAACAAACCTGGGGGTGACGCTGCGGACATGTTGTTATTTAACGAGCTCATCCGTGCACAGTCGTTCATGGAATTACCTATGAAAGGCCGAGCATACACCTGGAGTAATATGCAGGATGATCCTCTGCTCGAACAGTTGGATTGGTTCTTCTCGTCGTCTTGTTGGACCATCTCATATCCAAACACAATGGTCCTGCCCCTGGGAAAGCCCGTGTCCGACCACATTCCGTGCGTGGTCACAATTGAATCAAGTATCCCCCAATCCAAGCTTTTTCGGTTTGAGAATTTTTGGACTAATCATGATGGGTTCACGGAGGTTGTTGCTAGCTCATGGTCTAAAACATGTCACGCCCCCAATGCCGCAGCGCGAATATGCAAAAAACTTAAAAACCTGAGATATGATCTTAAGCGATGGAGCAAGGGTGTCTCCAAACTTAAAGTTCTGATCCAAAACAGTAATGAGACTCTGGCCATCATGGACACTCTTGAGGATAAACGACCTTTATATGTCCAGGAGTCAAACTTCAGGAACATATTGAAAACCCACTTACAGGCCTTGCTCAAATACCAGAATGAGTACTAGCGAAAGAGATGTACTATCAGGTATTTTCGCTTTGCTGACGAAAACACTAAGCTCTTTCAGTCATTGGCCACAGAGAGGTATAAGCACAATGCTATTGCCATGCTTAGAGTTGGCGAGGTCGAAATCCATGACCATGTTGGCAAGGAGGGGGTCCTGTTCAATACATACAAGGATCGTTTGGGTTCCTCTAAACCTACCAGCATGAAGTTTGATCTCTCTAGGATCATCCACAGGATCGATGGGCTGGATCAACTGAGTGCACCTTTCTCTACTGATGAAATAGATGCTGTTATCAAGGAAATGCCGAATGACAGAGCCCCCGGCCCGGATGGTTTTAATGGTTGTTTTCTTAAGAAGTGCTGGCAAATCATCAAGTCGGATTTCTATGATCTCTGTCACACTTTCCATGCAGGTGGGCTTGACATCACTAGCATTAGTGAGGGATATATCACCCTGATTCCAAAAATATCCTCTCCGGAAACGGCTAATGATTTCAGACCAATCACCTTACTGAACTGTTGTCTGAAAGTCATTACAAAGATCTTGGCCAACCGGCTGCAGAAAGTTATTCTCAAAATCATACACATGAACCAAGATGGATTTATCAAAGGTAGGACCATCCAGGATTGTCTCGCGTGGTCGTACGAATATATTAACCAATGCCACTCGTCTGGGAGAGAGATTATGTTGCTTAAGCTTGACTTTGCCAAGGCCTTTGATACGATTGAACATGCCCCCATGTTGGAAATTATGAAACACATGGGTTTTGATGACAGGTGGTTAGGCTGGATGCAAACGATCTTTGGCTCGGGAGTTTCGTCAGTCCTCTTAAATGGTGTTCCCGGCCAGAAATTCAAATGCAAGTGTGGCTGCGACAGGGTGACCCTCTCTCACCACTGATCTTTGTCATTGCGGCTGATCTGCTCCAAGCTGCGATCAATGATGCTTACACTCAGGGTTTGCTGGAGCTTCCCTTTCCTCGTGAAAATGCAGGTGACTTCCCGGTGGTGCAATACGCCGACGACACAATCTTGGTTATGCAAGCTTGTCCTACACAGGCCGCCCGCATGAAACTTATCTTGGAGGATTATGCGGCTTCGGTGGGACTCAAGATCAACTTCCATAAATCGACCATCATACCCATTAATGTCGACCACCAGCGTGCGAGTGAGTTGCCAGAGGTGTTTGGCTGCTCTGTGGGCACCCTGCTGTTCACTTACCTCGGCCTCCCCATGGGGACGACTAGGCCGAGTGTTCTCGATCTCATGCCATTGGTGCACTCGGTTGAAAGGAAAACATCCACTGCCTTATCACTAATGTCGTCGGGGGCCAAGCTGATGCTGGTCAATTCGGTGATCACCTCCATGCTGATCTATGCAATGTGCACGATCAAGCTGCACCCTAAAGTGGTTGAGCACCTCGACAAACTGTGCCGCTACTGCCTCTGGGCAAAAAATTCTGATGATGGGATCAAATCAAACTCCCTTGCTGCCTGGGAGCTTGTCTGTCGATCGAAATGGTGTGGTGGCCTTGGTGTTATTGATATCAAAATACAAAATGCCGCGCTTCTCCTAAAGTACTTGTTCAAGTTCTACAATCGTGAGGATGTGCCCTAGGTTCAGCTAGTCTGGGAGGCGTACTACCCGAGCAAGGTGCCGCACGCCACTGAGCCGGTGGGTTCCTTCTGGTGGAAAGACGTAATGCAGCTCAGTGGAACGTTCCGTGGGGTCACCAAGGTCATCCCCGGGGATGGATGCAGCTCCCTGTTTTGGAAAGATGTCTGGCTTGGTGACACTGGCTCTGCACTGATAGACACGCATCCGCGAGCCTTCTCTTATGCTCTGAACGAGGATGACTCCGTTGCCAAGGTTCTCAGGACCATTGATCCAGCCATGATCTTCAGTCTGCCTCTTTCGGTCCAGGCCAGGGAGGAGATCAGAGAGATACAGCAAGGGTCCTTGCATGTCAGTCTGGAAAACGGCTCAGCCGATGTTTGGGTCTGTGACCTAGGACGTTATTCATCGAAGAAGTACTACAACCAATGTTTCAGGCAGGTGAAAGCTGATGAGGCCTTTGGATGGCTATGGAACTCCAAAAGCCCGATCAAGTTCAAGATGTTTGGGTGGCTGCTTATGGTCGATCGCTTGAACACCAGGAACATGCTGAAGCGGCGGCACTTTGCTGTAGCCGGGGGCAACTACACTTGCATGCTCTGCCAAAACCCACCCGAGGAGACCGTGGAACATCTCTTCTTCACGTGCCCCTTCGCCCAACAATGCTGGAGTAAGGTTGGTCTGACCAGGCCAGGAGGAACCAATAGGCTAGCCATCTTGCAAGGTGGGAGAGAGAGCTGGCGTCGGCCGTTATTCATGGATATCTTCTTGCTTGCTGCTTGGAGCCTGTGGATGGAAATAAACAACCAACATTTCAGGGGGATCCCACACTCGTTCGTGGCGTGGTTAGCTAGGTTCAAACATCTGTTGGGTTTGGTAATCCAAAACTGTCCTAAGAAAGTTCATCCTTTTCTCTCTGATTTCATTGTAAGTTTGGGCCGCAAGTTTTTGTTTCTGCAACCCTTATGGCCGAGGGGCCTAAAACCCATTGTAACACACATGTAACTGTTATGTTGTGAGTAATACAAAGTCAGTGGGAGCCTCTCCCACTGCCACTGATTCTTCAAAAAAAACAACTCTAAAAACATAAATAAGTCATACGAGCATCATAATACAAGCCAGGGGCCTCGAGGGCTCGAATACAAGTGCTCGATCATAGACAAGTCAGCGGAAGCAACAATTTCTGAGTACAGACATAGGTTAAACAAGTTTGCCTTAAGAAGGCTAGCACAAACTGGGATACAAATTGAAAGAGGCGCAGACCTCCTGCCTGGGATCCTCCTAAACTACTCCTGGTTGTCGGCGGCGGCCTACACTTAGTAGTAGGCTCCTCCAGTGTAATAGGAGTCATCGTCGACAGTGGCGTCTGATGAGGATACAGACCTAGGGTAGGGTCATAGGCCTGACCTATACGTCCTACCCAAGGTCACTACCCTAGAAGATAAGAAGTCCAAGAGGCAACGAAGAACCCCCAGTCAAAGATGTCGAGTGCAATCCACTCGACCAATCATATCACTCGGGCGTCCCCATGCCTGTTGTCACTCGACCATATGAGGAATCACTCGACCTACTATAGGCTAGGAGTCACTCAGCTCTGTAACGGTCAGACATTCACTCTGTAGTCTTTAGGATCATTAATAGCACTTAAGGCTGGCATTATCAGTAACGCCCCTACTTTATGTACATTAGGCCCCTTGTAATGGAGGATGGCTGGGGTCCTGGCGCACTCTATATAAGCCACCCCCTCCTCTGGGACAAGGATTCGCACCCCCTGTAACATCACACACATATAATCCAGTCGACCGCCTCCGGGCACCGAGACGTAGGGCTATTACTTCCTCCGCGAAGGGCCTGAACTCGTAAATCTTGAGTGTACACCTTCACCATACCTGAGATCTTGCCTCTCCATACCTACCCCCCTTTTCTACTGTCAGTCTTAAAACCATGACAGTTGGCGCCCACCGTGGGGCAGGTGTCTTAGCTACTTGTTGGTGAAGTTGCAATTTTTCCGATCCCCATCATCATGGTTTCCGGCGGTGGATTGGCTGAGGGCCGCGAGATCCGTCTCGGCGCGCTCGTTTTCATCGCCGACGACTCCGCTTGGCTTCAGGAAGCTCCCTTGTATGTCGAGGCGCTCCCTGTCCGAGGGGCGACGCACTTTCGCGCGTGCGTTCGGGCGTCCTTCTCTAGCAGCTGTCGACCCAGTATCGGTCGGCTCTGATGGTGTCTTCTCTCCCCACTGTTCGCCGCTGCAAGCGATCCGGTCGGTCGCAGCTTCAGCGGTGGGTGAAACATGCGGTGGTTCAACATTCGGTCACCCATCAAGTCGCGGGAATCGAGCCCGTAAACTCTCCACGGCCTGTTCGATCTATCGACTGGCTCCGCCGAGACCGCATCCGAGTGCGATAGCAGCGACCCCGCGGCTGAAGTCTTGATGGTCGATGGACCATGTAGTCCGTCTAGTTTTCACCGTGATTACGGTGGGGATGGTGGCAGCGATCCATCGCGCGTCCACAAGGAGTACCATCCCGAACCCCTCTCTTCGCAGCAGAGGGAAGAACTTCGTCGCCGCAACATGGATGCACTCCATGTTGGGGAGCGTAGTAATTTCAAAAAAATTCCTACGCACTCGCAAGATCATGGTGATGGCATAGCAACGAGAGGGGAGAGTGTATGTCCACGTACCCACGTAGACCGTAAGCGGAAGCGTTATCACAACGCGGTTGATGTAGTCGTACGTCTTCACGATCCGATCGATCCAAGCACCGAACGTACGGAGCCTCCGAGTTCAGCACACGTTCAGCTCGATGACGATCTCCGGTCTCCGATCCAGCCGAGCTCCGGAGATGAGTTCCGTCAGCACGACGGCATGGTGACAATAATGATGTTCTACTGGCGCAGGGCTTCTCCTAAACTCCGCGACGATATGACCGAGGTGGAATATGGCTAAGGAACGATCCGTAGATCAACTTGTGTGTCTATGGGGTGCCCCCCTCCCCCGTATATAAAGGAGCCAGGGGGGAGGAGGCCGCCGGCCTAGGGGGCGCGCCAAGGGGGGAGTCCTACTCCCACCGGGAGTAGGACTCCCCTTTTCCAAGTAGGAGTAGGAGAGAAAGGGGAAAGAGGAGGAAGAGGGGAAGGAAAGGGGGGGCGCCGCCCCCCTTCCCTTGTCCTATTCGGACTAGGAGGGGGAGGGGCGCGCGGCCCCCTCCGGGCTCCTTCCCTCTTCTCCCTCTTGGCCCATGTAGGCCCATTAACCCCCCGGGGGGTTCCGGTAACCTCCCTGTACTCCGGTAAAATGCCGATTTCACCCGGAACCATTCCGATGTCCAAACATAGGCTTCCAATATATCAATCTTTATGTCTCGACCATTCCGAGACTCCTCGTCATGCCCGTGATCACATCCGGGACTCGGAACAAACTTCGGTACATCAAAACTTATAAAATCATTATAAAGCTGTCATCGAAAGGTTAAGCGTGCGGACCCTACAGGTTCGAGAACTATGTAGACATGACCTAAAACCATTCTCGGTCAATAACCAATAGCGGGACCTGGATGCCCATATTGGTTCCTACATATTCTATGAAGATCTTTATCGGTCAAACCGCATAACAACATACGTTGTTCCCTTTGTCATCGGTATGTTACTTGCCCGAGATTTGATCTCGGTATCCAATACCTAGTTCAATCTCGTTACCGGCAAGTCTCTTTACTCGTTCCGTAATACATCATCTCATAACTAACTCATTAGTTACATGCTTGCAAGGCTTAGGTGATGAGTATTACCGAGAGGGCCCAGAGATACCTCTCCGACAATCGGAGTGACAAATCCTAATCTCGAATTATGCCAACCCAACATGTACCTTCGGAAACACCTGTAGAGCACCTTTATAATCACCCAGTTACGTTGTGACATTTGGTAGCACACAAAGTGTTCTTCCTGTAAACGGGAGTTTCACAATCTCATAGTTGCAGGAACTTTGTATAAGTCATGAAGAAAGCAATAGCAGTATACTAAACGATCAAGTGCTAGGCTAACGGAATGGGTCATGTCAATCACATCATTCTCCTAATGATGTGATCCCATTAATCAAATGACAACACATGTCTATGGTCAGGAAACATAACTATCTTTGATTAATGAGCTAGTCAAGTAGAGGCATACTAGTGACTATATGTTTGTCTATGTATTCGCACATGTATCATGTTTCCGGTTAATACAATTCTAGCATGAATAATAAACATGTATCATGATATGAGGAAATAAATAATTACTTTATTATTGCCTCTAGGGCATATTTCCTTCACTCCACACGCCCATCATTGGAGAAACCCCCGAGGCTCGGGCCATGGAAGGGGTGCGTTTCGCTTATTTGGCTGAGCACACTTGACTGGAGAACCTTCAGCGCGCTCTTGACGAGCGGGCTCAGGAGCAGATCCCTGAGTCCAGTCGACGACGGCTTTTTCCGCCTCCACCTAAGGTATACCGCACTCCGATTCAAAATCTCACAGCTGCGGCCCGAATAGCAGAGTCAATTCAACCTTACCAGTCGGAGGCTGGCAGAGGTTTGATGCAGATTCGGGCCTTACTCCGGGCAGCAGGAGAACAGAACATAGCAGTGTCTCAGTCATGGAATAGGATTCATAGCAGATCCGTGGTAGCAGATACAGTTCAGTCGGCCCACAGTCCAAGATCGCCCCTGCGGCGTGAAGGCCGTGGGCAGTATGATCACCGACTCGACTGTGACAATCGTCGTGGAGTGCCCACACCTCCTCCGAGGAGTGCATCATATGTGCCTCGGCAGTACGATGATAGACGCCGTCACAGTGGCGAGCGTAGAGCACCAGTCGACCCAAGAGAGCCAGGCTTTGATGCAAGATCTATCCTCGTTCAAGGTCTAGTCGACCGGAACAGAGCGCATAGATAAGACCCTGGCAAAGATTGTCCGACTTGCAGCAGACTTCATGTTTTGGGTCCAGAGTGTTTCAGCGGAGCCATCAGGGCTGCGGTGATTCCTCCCAACTTTAGGTTAGCGACTGGAGCCAGTAAGTTCACTGGGGAGTCCAAGCCTAAAACTTGGCTTGACGATTACCGAGTGGCTGTGCAGATTGGTGGCGGGAATGATGAAGTGGCAATGAAGCATCTTCCTCTGATGTTAGAAGGGTCGGCCAGAGCATGGTTGACTCAGTTAGCCCCATGCAGTATTTACAGTTGGGAAGGCTTGCTCGAGTGTTCGTCAGAACTTTTGAGGGCACTTGCAAGCGGCCAGCAGGGTTGACAGAGTTGAAGCATTGTGTGCAGAAACCGAGTGAGACTCCAAGAGATTTCATTCAGAGGTGGACCACTTTGCATCACACCATGGAAAATGTACCAGAGCATCAAGCAGTGTGTGCCTTCAAGGAAGGCGTCAAATACCGAGAGCTGGTCCTGAAGTTCGGTTGGACTGGACATATGACTCTGACTCGGATGATGGAAATAGCCACTCGGTACGCTAACAGAGAAGAAGAGGATCGACTCCGCAGCGGAAAGGGGAAACCAGTCGGCCAAGATGCTGGTGGAGGTAATTCCAATTAGAAACAGAAACGTAAAGCCGAGCCTGCAACACCCGGTGAGATTGCGGCAGTGGTTCAAGGAAAGTTTAAAGGAAAACCTAAGGGGCCCTGGACCCCTAAGAAAGTAAAGGATCAAGCAAGAAATGATGTGTTGGATTTACCATGTCACATCCACACGAAGATAGATGAAGAAGAGAATCTGATTTACCCTAAACATAGCACTCGACAATGTCGACTCCTTATCCAGTAGTTCGGGGAGAAACAGCCCAGTGAGAAGGAGAAAGAGTCGGACAAAGACGAGGACGAAGAGGAAGACGACGGTTATCCCAAAGTCAATTCCACCCTGATGATTTTTGCTAATGTTGAGAGCAAGAGTCGATTGAAAGTTATCAACAGAGAAGTGAATATGGTTGCCCCGGCAACGACGACTACATACCTGAAATGGTATCAAACAGCCATCACATTCGACCAGTCTGATCACCCTGTGCCTATAGCCACCCCTGGGAGGCAAGCGTTGGTGGTCGATCCAGTTGTCGAAGGCACTAGACTGACTAAAGTGCTGATGGATGGTGGTAGCGGCCTGAATATCCTTTATGCTGAAACCTTGAAGGGGATGGGCATTCTGATGTCCTAACTTAGTGAGAGCAATATGAGTTTCCATGGCATTATCCCTGGAAAGAAAGCCGAATCACTCGGCCAGATCGCCCTTGACGTGGTTTTCGATGATTCCAAGAATTACCATAAGGAAAAGTTGACATTTGAAGTCGTCGATTTCCACAGTGCTTATCATGCCATTCTGGGTAGGCCTGCCTACGCATGTTTTATGGCTCGACCATGTTACGTGTACCTCAAGTTGAAGATGCCTGGCCCTAGAGGTGTGATCACAGTTACTGGCAATCGGCAAAAAGCGGAGGAATGCTTCCATAAGGGTTCCAAAATTGCCGATGCGCAAATGGCAGCAAATGAATTTCAAGAATATCAGAAGAATGCAGATCTGAGTGATTTGCTCCGAGCTAAGAAGCCTGCCACAGATTCACCATTTCAGTCGTCTGGTGAAACGAAGCCGATTCATATTCACCCGACCGATCCCAATGCCACACCGACTCATATCTCAATGACACTCGACAGCAAATAGGAAGATGTGCTCATCCAGTTCCTCCGTGAGAACTGGGACATCTTTGCATGGGAACCTTCTGACATGCCGGGTGTACCCAGGGAACTGGCTGAGCACCGTTTGCGTGTCGATCCCAAGGTAAAACCCATCAAAGAGCATCTTCAGCGGTCCGCCGTGCAGAAGAGAAAGGCAATTGGCGAGGAAGTGGGTCGGCTCCTAGCAGCAGAGTTCATCCGAGAGATCTACCACACCGAGTGGCTTGCCAATGTAGTCATGGTCCCTAAGAAGGACGATTCACTTCGTATGTGCATCAATTGGGCCTGCCCGAAATATCATTTCCCTCCCCCCCGCATCGATCAGAATGTTGACTCGACTATGGGGTGTGAGCGCTTGTCTTTTTTTAGATGCATATTCTAGGTATCATCAGATCCAACTTTATGGTCCCTATGAAATAAAAACAACTTTCATCACCCCATTCAGGTGCTTTTGCTATGTTGCCATGCCATTCGGTCTTAAAAATGCCGGAGCCACATTCATGAGGATGATTCAGAAGTGTCTGCTCACTCAAATCAGTCGGAATGTGGAAGCATACATGGATGACATTGTGGTCAAGTCACGTAAAGGTTCCGACCTACTGACTGACCTCGCAGAAACCTTTGCCAACCGAAGAAGGTATGATATTAAGCTTAATCCATCAAAGTGCACATTCAGAGTTCCAGGTGGAAAGTTACTCAGTTTCCTCGTTTCTGAACGGGGGATCGATGCAAATCCAGAAAAAGTTGATACCATCCTCCGAATGAAATGCCCTGTGCGTGTGCATGACGTTCAGAAGCTTACCGGTTGTTTGGCCGCCTTGAGTCAATTCACTTCTCGTCTCGGTGAAAAGGCCTTGCCTCTTTACCGATTAATGAAGAAATATGATAAGTTCAAGTGGACTGATGAAGCTGACGTAGCGTTTGCATAGCTCAAAACCCTGCTTTCCACCTAGCTGGTGCTCGTTGCGCCAATCAGCAAAGAGCCTTTACTGCTTTATATTGTAGCCACTGGACAAGTTGTCAGTACAGTACTCACGGTGGAGCGGGAAGAATAACGAAAGGCTTACAAAGTTCAGCGCCCAGTGTATTATCTTTCTGAAGTTTTGACTCCATCCTAGCAGCGATATCCATATTATCAGAAGCTTGTTTATGGAATCTACATGACCATGAAGAAGGTTGCACACTATTTCTCTGATCACTCCATTATAGTTGTCAGCGATGCACCATTATCTGAAATTCTGAACAACAGAGATGCAACTGGTCGAGTGGCAAAATGGGCGATTGAACTCCTTCCATTGGATATCAAGTGTGAGGCAAAGAAAGCTATCAAGTCCCAAGCAATCATAGATTTCCTTGCCGAGTGGATTGAACAGCAACTGCCGACTCAAGTGCACTCGGAGCATTGGACCATGTTCTTTGATGGCTCCAAGATGCTGAATGGTTCCAGAGTTGGGGTAGTGTTGGTATCCACCCGTGGAGACAGGCTTAGTTATGTTCTCCAAATTCATTTTGACTCTTCCAACAATGAAGCTGAATGTGAAGCACTTTTGTATAGGTTGCGTATGGCCATTTCACTCGGCGTCCGTCGCCTCATGGTCTATGACGACTCGGATTTGGTGGTTAATCAAGTGATGAAAGAATGGAATGTCAAGAGCCCAGCCATGACTGGTTATTGCAATGCAGTAAGAAAGCTGGAAAAGAAGTTTGAAGGGTTGGAGCTTCACCATGTACCCGACTGAAAAATCAAGCCGCAGATGAATTGGCAAAGATAGGATCTAAGAGAGAGGCCATTCCCGGCAATGTGTTTTTGGACCATATTCATTAGCCTTCACTTTAGGAAGATCCTTTCACTAAAGAGTCCCCACAGCCTAAGAGCGCCACAGATCCGACTGAAGTCGAAATCCCAGCCGTGGTCAACTTATTCATGGAGGTTTTGGTCATCGTTCCCGACTGGACAGTGCCATACGTCACATACATCCTTAGGAAAGAACTTCCAGAGGATGAAGAAGAGGCTCGACAGATCGTCCGATGATCTAAAGCCTTTATTGTGATAAAAGGTCAGTTGTTCAGAGAAAGTGTAACTGGAGTCTGCCAGAAATGCATCATGCCAGAAGAAGGCCGAATGATCCTCAATGATATTCACTCGGGGACCTGTGGTCACCATGCGTCCTCTCGAACCATCGTGGCCAAAGCATACCGAGCCGAATTTTACTAGCCACACGCCAACGAGATGGCGAAAGAAATAGTAGACAAATGTGAAGGCTGTCAATTTTACTCCAACATGTCCCATCAGCCTGCGTCAGCTCTGAAGACTATTTCAGTCATCTGGCCTTTTGCTGTCTGGGGATTGGATATGGTTGGACCTCTGAGGACTGGCAGGAGTGGATTTACCATGTGCTGGTAGCAGTCTACAAGTTTACCAAATGGATTGAAGCCAAGCCCATCAAAAACCTTGAAGCAAGTACCACTGTGAGTTTCATCAGAGAATTGATATTCAGATATGGCGTTCCACACAACATCATCACGGATAACGGGTTGAACTTCGACTCTGACGAGTTCAGAGCCTTTTGTGCTTCCCAAGGCACGAGGGTCGATTACACTTCAGTCGCCCATCCTCAGTCGAATGGGCAGGACGAAAGAGCAAATGGATTGATTCTCAAAGGACTGAAACCCCGATTGATGCGTGACCTCAAGCATGCAGCAGGTGCCTGGGTCGATGAACTTCCATCAGTACTTTGGGGATTGAGGACAACTCCTAATCGGTCGACTGGACGAACTCCATTCTTCTTAGTCTACGGAACTGAAGCCGTACTACCGAGTGATTTGCTCCACAATGCGCCCCGAGTCAAGCTCTTCTCAGAAGAAGAAGCGGAATAGGCTCGGCAAGATGCAGTCGACCTCCTGGAAGAAGAAAGAGAGATGGCCTTGATTCAATCGACCATTTATCAACAAGACCTGCGTCGATTCCATGCCAGAAACCTAAGGGGTCAGGCATTTCAGGAGGGAGACATGGTTCTTTGAGTGGACCAACAGAAACCACACAAGCTCGCTCCTGCTTGGGAAGGCTCCTTCGTCGTCACCAAAGTGCTCCACAACGGAGCATATCGTCTTTTCAACGTCGGGAACAATAAAGATGAGCCAGGCGCTTGGAATGCGGAACTGCTCTGCCCCTTTTACTCTTAAGCATTCAGACTATTGAGATGTAATAAAAAATACCTTTTAGTTTGATTATCAAAGACATGATTTTACAGTCTTCCGAATGATTGTTGTTCATTTTTTGCATGTTCTAAAATCCCCTAGTGGGTGCCTTAGCTGCGAATCCGTTTCGCCTAAGTTGAAAAGAAAAATCCTACCGAGTGGTGAGCCAGCCTCTCACTCGAGGGCTTAGCTGCGAATCTGTTTCGCCTAAGTTTGAAAAATCCTACCGAGTGGTGAGCCTGCTGAGGGAGTCCTGGATTAGGGGGTATTCGGACAGCCGGACTATATACATCGTCCGGACTATTGGAGCTTTAAGGTACAAGACTCAAGACTCCGTCATGTGTCCGGATGGGACTCTCCTTTGCGTGGAAGACAAGCTTGGCGATATGGATATTATATTTCCTTCCTTGTAACTGACTCCATGTAAACCCTAGTCCTCTCCGATGTCTATATAAACCAGAGAGGTTGGTCCTTAGAAGGCCGATCACAATTACAATAATAATCATCATAGGCTAGCTTCTAGGGCTTAGCCTCTACGATCTCGTGGTAGATGTACTCTTGTACTACTCATATCGTCAATATTAATCAAGTAGGAAGTAGGGTTTTACCTCCATTGAGAGGGCCCGAACCTGGGTAAACATTGTGTCCCTTGCTTCCTGTTACCATCAGCCTAAGACGCACAGATCGGGACCCCCTACCTGAGATCCGCCGGTTTTGACACCGACACCTGCCTCTCACTCGGAGGCTTAGCTACAGTCCAGTACTCGCCTAAGTGTTAAAAAATCCTGTCGAGTGGTGAGCCTGCCTCTCACTCGGAGGCTTAGCTGCAGTCCATTACTCTTCTAAGTGTTAAAAAATCCTACCGAGTGGTGAGCCAGCCTCTCACTCGGAGGCTTAGCTGCAGTCCAGTACTCGCCTAAGTGTTACAAAATCCTACCGAGTGGTGAGCCAGCCTCTCACTCGAAGGCTTAGCTTCAGTCCAGTACTCGCCTAAGTGTTAAAAAATCCTATCGAGTGGTGAGCCAGCCTCTCACTCGGAGGCTTAGCTGTAGGGCAGTACTCGCCTAAGTTTGAAAGATCCTACCAAATGGTACGGGTCGGCCACGACCCCTCCCCCCAGGGCTGCACCGTCAAGAAGAAGGACGAGATTGTGCGCACTACTTAGCTGCAGTCCAGTACTCGCCTAAGTATCGAAAATCCTACCGAGTGGCGAGCAATCCTCTCACTCGGGGGCTTAGCTGCAGTCCAGTACTCGCATAATTATAAAAAATCCTACCGAGTGGAGAGCAATCCTCTCACTTGGGGGCTTAGCTGCAGTCCAGTACTCGCCTAAGTATAAAAAATCCTACCGAGTGGCGAGCAATCCTCTCACTCGGGGGCTTAGCTGGAATCCAGTACTCGCCTAAGTGTTAAAAATCCTATCGAGTGGCGAGCAATCCTCTCACTCGGGGGCTTAGCTGCAGTCCAGTACTCGCCTATGTTTGAAAAACCCAACCGACTGGTACGGGTCGACCACGACCCCGCCCCCCAGGGATGCACCGTAAAGAAGAAGGACGATATTGTACGCACTGCCGAAGGCTCATCCAACAGCTGACGCCAAGGCGATCCGCTTTCAGGAACGTCAAGACCATTGCTGAATGCCTCGCTGATGAGCTGATCAATGCTGCCAAAGGATCATTCAACAGCAGTGCCAAGGCGAACTGCTTTCAGGAACGTCAAGGCCATTGCTGAGTGCCTCGCTGATGAGCTGATCAATGCTGCTCAAGGCTCATCCAACAGGTCGACTGCGGCCTCTTCCTCAGAAGCTGCATCGAGAATACAAAAACCAATCCGGGGGAAGAACGAGTTCCGCTCGAAGACAAGCACAACATATTCAAAGATAAGCCAAGTTCAGATAAATCCAAAGGTTTCTAACCGCGTATTAAAGTACTCAGGCGTCGGGCCTGAAGGAGTTTTCAACGATTACAAAATCACTCAGCATTCCAAGGCAAATGAGGGTGAAGCATAATGTTTTTTCAATCACTCGGCGGGAGAAGGGCTGGCTGGATCACAAAAGCTGTCAAGGTCAGTGCTGTCAGTGATACGAGTGGCTGCCTCAAGGAAGGTGTCCATGAAGGAGTGGAAGGTGTGCTTCTTAGTGTTCACAACCTTGAGGGCCGCCAACTTGTCTTCTCTGGCCTCCTTGCAGTGCACTCGAACCAATGACAGGGCGACGTCAGCGCCACAGCGAGCGGAGGACTTCTTCCACTCTTGCACTTGACCAGGAATTTGATTTAGTCGAGTCATCAACGACTCGAGGTCTTGAGAAAGCTCCGCCTGAGGCCAGAGTTCGGCGTCCACCCGGGTCATCACCGCTTTCAATCGAGCCAGATAGGCAATAGCGCCGTCCAAGCGTGATTCCAACCGCAGCAAGTTCATCGCAATGTCATCTTTCACAGGACAATTGATGGGGTCGAGACCTATCTTGACCCACTCGGTTTCAGCTTCAAAATCCTGACAAAGTTCTGTTCCATCATGAAAAATAGTGAGTCGGCAATATTACGTCATACTTGAATCGACGACAATTAACAAGTCGAGCGGTTGTACCTTCAAGCTTCAGAACTAGTTTCGTGGCAAGTTGTCCCAGATAGGACTCTAGCTTGCCTGTCTTGGCTCTGAGGCCTCCAACTTCAGTGGTCAGGTTCTCCTTGTCCTTCTTCAGTTGCTTGACTTCTCGATTGGCTTCCGAGATGGCGGTCTTCAGCTTCGTGTTCTCCTCTTCCAACTTGCCGACTAATGCCAGCTTCTTGTCCGCAAGCATTGTCTTCTCATGTGCTTCCTTCTGAGCAGCAGCAAGGTCCTGGTCCTTCTTATCCAAAGCTTCCTTCATTCTCTCTAAAGAAAGAACACTCTTCAGATGAGCCTGAAGTTGACGGTTTTCACTGTGCACATCTGCTTGTGTGAAGTCACTTGGTTCAAAGAGACTGAAAGAAAAAGCAGTCAAAGACGCGAGCTACTAGGTGGGCAAGAGTCAATTGGTTACCTCCCATGATGGCCGTTTCTTCTTGAGCAGTCTTGCGGTTCTTCTTCGCGAGTTCAAGATCAAGTTAAACGCTGATATGCTTCTTCTTCAACTCGGAAAGTCGAGCCCCTAGATCACAAGACCTCTGCAGTCAACAAGAGAGATATATCAGTCGACAGAAATAAGAGACAATGATAGTGAAAAGTTACTCTAAGACTACTGTCGAATCAAATATTCAATAGTAGTCTCGGGGACTACACCCAGTGGGTGCACTTAGCGTGCCCCCACTGGTTTAGATCAACACTCAGCATGGTCGGCCCAGCATGAGTCAAAAAAAGAGAAGATTCTAAGACCTCAACCGACTGCCAGCAGTCAACCGTGGTCTTGGGGACTACACCCAGTGGGTGCACTCAGCATGCCCCCACTGGTCCGGACAGATTGCTAAGACTCAGCACGGGTCGAGTGAAGTGGAAGATTTCCTAAACTCTAAACACAAGCACACCCAAGTGGGTGATCGGATATAAAACAGCATTCAAAAGTTCAGTCAGAGTTCGCTGACCTTAACATTGGTCTGCAGGGCGGTGCTGGCGTTATAAACCACCTGACTGGCCTCGTGCATCGCCTTCACCTGCTCCATGACAAGGTTCACCTGACGAAGAGACTCCCTGGCAGCACTTAGCGAATCGTCTGGGGTCTGATATGCAGCGAAGAGTGATGGCTCCAGGAAGCCGAATCAGCTACTGGGTCAGACGAGTGAAGTTGCACTGGAGCGGCAGTAACCGGAGCAGTCGACCCTGACGGACGATCAGTCGTCAATGGGTTGGCAAAAGTGACGTTGGTCCGGACCGGATCTCCGGAATTCTCGACCACCGCCTCAAGCGCCAGGGTCGACTGAGGGACTTGAACTTCAAGCTTTCTCCTGCTCGAGCCCCCACCTCTCCTCCTCCTCTCCTGTAGAGGCACTTCTTCTTCTTCATCAATAGGAAGCACGACGACTTCTCGTGGAACTGCAGAGAGAGAGAGAAACATTGGAAATTCAGCCGACTGACAACCCACTCGACAAAATGAAGCATGGTCGAACAGACTTACCTGCTCAGGAAGTGGCCGCATTGTCGGTCTCCTCATATCCTGGAGCTTTGTCGATATCCATGTCAGTTGCAGCAGAGGTTGGGCTAGAAAGATACATGATCCGATTGGTCAGAACAAAAACTTAAGTCGGCCTCGATAAATGCAAGCAAGATACTCACCCCGAAGCAACAGGGACGTCCATCTTGATCCGCGGCAAAGGCTTCGGAGTCTTTGGAGGAGCAACCTTGGGCTGCTTGGCGACCTTCTCTGTCGACTCCAGAGTCAACGTTTGAGTGCGCTTCTGCGTGTGAGTACTTGGAGCCACGTTCTTTCCGCGCCTGCCCGCCGGGTCATGGTGTTGCTTGGATTGGCACTCGGAGCGCGGCGGCGAGTCTACTTCTTCCTCATCATCCTACTCCTTGCTCTCATCCTCCTCGTCTTCATCTGAACATTCCCATTCACCACTCTCCTCCGCGCTAGCCTCTCCCTCCTGGTCCTGCTCCAGAGCTGGCTCACCCTTGGGCATCGAATACATGTCAGTGAAAACCTACAAGATAAAACGTCGAGTAAAAGTTAGTCGAGATCAAGTACAGTCAGAATGTGTATGCAAACACAGTCGAAATGTGTATGCAAAGATAGTCGGAATAAAGAGCATACCGCTGATTGTCGTCAGTGAAGGGGATGACTCGCCTGGCTCCTCTGGGGTTGTCCTGGTTGCCTGTAATGCTCTTCAACCACATGGCCACGGTCTTGGGTGGCACTTTCTCTGGATGAACCCGAGCGGTGTCGTTGGACCCAGAGTACAGCCACATGGGATGGTCACAGGCCTGAAGGGGCTGGATGCATCGACTGAGGAATACTTCCAGCAGGTCCATGCCAGTGACACCCTCGTTAATCAGTTGGACCACTTTCTCAACCAACATCTTCATCTCCACGTTCTCAGCAGCGGACACTTTCAGTGGAGAAGGAGTCTGGACACGGTCAAAAGTGAAGTGGGGAAGGCCAGTCGACGGACCTTGAGTTGGGACGTCCTGGCAGTAGAACCAGGTCGACTGCCAACCTCAAACCGATTCAGGGAGAGTCATGGCAGGAAAGAACTCATCTGCCTCTTTTGGATACCGAAACCCCCACACATCGAGCGATTCCTTCGCTACTGCTGCTAACTGAAGCCGATCGATGCTGCCTCTGGATGAGCAGTGAGCATTGCTGGGGGGTTTGGATGAACAGTTCTAGATGGGGGTGGATGAACAGGAGCCCGTGTGTTGCCTCTGGATAAACAGGACCCCGATCGAGCCGGTTGGGGCAGGATGAACAGGACCCCATGGAGGGCTGGATGAATAGGACGACCCCGTGGAGGCGTGGTTTAATAGGAGCCCGTGGAGAGGGCTGGTTGAACAGTAGCTGGTGGAGGTGCACACGGTGGAGGTTGGATGAACAGGAGCCCATGGATGAACAGTCGCAGGTGGAGGCTGGAGGAGGTTGACAGTGGATGAACAGTAGCTCGTGGAGGCTGGAGGAGGTCAATGGTGGAGATGAACAGTATCCCATGGAGTCCCGTTTTGCGGTACGCCACACCCCTCCCGATGAACAGGACCCCCATTTCGACCATAGTGCTCCAACCCAAGTTCGTTTCCTCTGTTTTGCGGTGTGCCACACCCTTCCCGATCAACATGACCCCGTTTCGACCGTAGAAGGTCCAACAGAAGTCCATTTCCTCCGTTTTGCGGTATGCTAGACCCCTCCCGATGAACAGGATCCCGTTTCGACCGTGGCTGGTCGAACACAAGGCCGCTTCCTCCGTTCTGCGGTATGAAAGGCCTCATTTCCATCGGCTGTTCCATCCAAGCCCTCCCGATGAACACAACGATGCATTCATTCTGACCTAGCCGGTTGCCTCCCCATGAACACGATGATGCCGTAGTTTCTCCATTCCGACCCAGCCATGTACACGAGCCCTGGCCGTACGTATGCGCGAGTAGGTGTTCGAGACCCCACCTGTATGTACGTACATGGCCGTATTTACTTTCTGTAAGTGCATCTAGTGCCCCTTGGTGATTTTGGTGTATTGAATACTTATAGGTTAAGGGACTAATATGTTTGTGAGTGTACATAGGCTCTATAAGTCGATGAGGAGTTGGATATTTACAGTGAAAGTCGACCCCGAAATGAATGTCTTCAGCTGAAGACTTTGGTTCTCCTCAAGAGTTTGAAAGTCATGAAATTTGTGTGACCTTGAAGACTTGGATATTCATGCGAGGATTATGAAGCATGAAGACTTTTGTTCTCTTAGTTTCATTTTCTCATTCTTGAGTCATAGGAAACACCGTACTGTTAAAGGGGATCGAGGTAATACTAAGGAAACTGATTTCCAAGTGATGCTCATCTCAAAATCCTACACCTACCCAATCCTTTCGAGTGAAGCCATTCGAAATCTCATATCAGTTTAGTCAATTTCTTCAGTGATAGAGATGAAGATCTTTTGGTCTCTGAGGAATTTTTTTCTGACTGAGGAGTTAGGAATTCGCCAGTGCGGATTGCCTACATAGTGAGGAACATGATAGCCCTGAGGAATTCGAACCTCAAATCCGACCGTTGATATGCTACGCGCTAGCTGTCCAAAATATCCTACCACCTAACGGTCATATCATCGAAGGGCATTTATGTCTTATCATGTCGGGCTGCTCCCTAGGCTATAAATAGCTGCCCCCTACAACCACTAGCTAGTTGGCTGCCCCGAGAGAAACTGACACTTGTCAATTGAGAGCATTCCATCCTCCGAGGACTTTGAGCGAAAATCATCAAGTGAGGAAAACCCAAATCCCAAACCCAAACACCTACAAACCCAAAGTGATTGAGCATCATAGAAGAGACTGTTCCCATGTGGAACCGACGGTTGTTACCTTTGAGGACTGTGTATTCTCCAGACGGTTAGGTGTCATGGTTTGAGCATCCAAGAGGAATTGTGGATCACCGAGTTACCAAGTCTGTGAAGGTTTGGAAGTCACCTGTGAAGACTTACCACGAGTGTTGGGCGAGGTCTGTGTCATCTTAGGTCAACGAGAATACGGTGAGGACTATTGTCTGGGACTGTGTGTCCTCGAGTTTAAATACTCAGCCGCTCCAACTAGACGTACAACTGTCACAGCAGTTGGAACTGGTCTACCAAATCATTGTCTTCACCAAGCCTACTGGTTCTATTTCCTCAACCCTTTCATTTCCTCATTCATCCGTTGATGAACCTGATCATTACTGTTTGAAGACTTTGACAGAAGACTTTTTCTATTTCCTCAATCCAATTTCTTCAGTCACATTGTCTTCAGCCTGCTTATCCTGTGTTTACTCTCTTTGTACTCTGTGTTTGTTTTTCATTTCATCATGATGACTATGCTACTTCTTTGTTATGCTTATACCTGAGTACTTATTCTGCTGCTAGTTGTTCGTGACTTAGGAATTTCCACACCCTGAAATTCCTCAATGACGAATTTGTAAAAATCGCCTATTCACCCCCCCTCTAGTCGACTTAACGTACTTTCATTTGGTATCAGAGCAAGGTACTCCCTTGTTCTGTGTGATTTTGGTTTAACCACCTAGAGTTCTAGTTATGTCGACTGCAGGAATGAAGAAAGTGACTTGCCCCATCTTTGACGGTCATGAGTATCCCAAGTGGAAGGCCATGATGAAGAAGCGACTCATGGCGATTAACATCGATCTGTGGACCGTCACTGAGATTGGTCTTACCGATCTTTGCAAGATGGCGGAGGCTGATGATATTCGCAAGTACACTCTACTCAACCTCATGGCAAAGGATGTCATCCGCTCCTATTTGTCCCAAAATCAGTTCAGGAACATTGTGCATCTCAACCATGCGAAGCTTATCTGGGACCGACTCTCTGAGGTCTATGAAGGCCATCAAACCCATCATGATCCTTGGTTTGAGGATTTCAAGGTATCTCTCAAGGAGATGACTTTCGCCCCAGAATCATCATCCACTGCACCATGCCTTATGGCAAAGGGTGCCAAGGTAACTGAATGCTACCTTTCCGAATCTAGTGATGATGAATCAGGTGATGAATTTGGACCCAGCTACGTTAAACTTGCTTCCCTTGCCACGAAACAACAAAGAGCTCTTGAAAAAGTTCAGAACATGCTTGATGAAAGCGATGATATGTTGGGTGAGGAATTGAATCGGACTAAGGCTTTGACTGATAGTCTTCAGGAACTTCAGTCTAAGTTTGACAACCATTAAATCCATCATAACACTCTCTTAACTGATCATGAGAAGCTTTCTTATGAATTTCTTCAGAGAAAGCAAGATCTTGAGAAGTTAAAAGTGAGTTATGAAGATCTTCGGAAGGAAAACGATTCATTTCTTGCTCAATAGATTAGTCCTGCTCAGGAAGAATTTATTCAACCATGTCTGAAATGCATTGAGCATGAATCTGCTAATTCTTCACATGAATGTTCAAATGCTTCTATTGCTGCAAATTCTTCAACTGTCTGTGTGGTCACAAATTCCTCATCTCAGGATACCACAAATATCACTAATGATAATGCAGGGCTGAAGGAATTGTATGTGACAAGCATTAACAAAAGCCTCAAAGGGCATCTGACTCATTGTGATGTGCTCAAAAAGCAGATCTTGAACAGGAACCCTAGGAAAGAGGGTATTATCTTTGAGAGGAAACTCAATGTTGACGGGACCTACTAGAAACCTGAACAATATCCCAACAACTCATGGGTTGTTGTGAAAGGACCTCCTGTAGATCCATGCACTCTATCTGGCTTTACTTGTGATTCTTCATATTCCTTTGATGAGTCATTTGACTCCAACTATAAATTGTTCAAGAATCAGAATGGTGAAGTATTTGCTCGATATGTTGGAACTAACTGCAGGAACGGTCCCCCTATAAAGAAAATCTTGGTTCCCAAAAGATGCCTTGAAAATCTTCAGGTGAATGTCATCATGACACCACCTATGAAGAAACGGAACCCCAGATCAAATTTTTCATATGGACCAAATTCTTCACATGGATCAAAATCCTCATATGAACATCATCATGCTAACACTTTTGTTTGGCAGGGTAAGTCTAAAGGCTATGAATATGTGCATTATTCTTCAAACCATTATGTTCATAAGTCCTCGAAGAATTTCTTTGCTTATTCATATGCTTATCCTAACCACTCTTCTGTGAAATGAAGTGCACTGGCTTCAATGCCATCTTTTTCTTAGAGCTCGCAGAATGATGAACTCTTTATCAACCCTGTAGATGTGGGTGGTGAAGAAAAAGAACTAATCTCTTATGGAGGGTCAGGTCTCCAGATGAACTTAATCATCTGAAGAATTTGCTGGAGACATGAATGTGCTTGAATGGACGCAAGCTAATCATGAAGAAATGAATCACTCATTTCTCTCGTCCTCATATTGATATATATGTTACTGTTGATGAAATTGATATCATATTCTTCACTGATGAAGTATATGGGTTCATAAGCTGCACTAATTCATCTGTAGGATGAACAACCTAAAGCTACTGAGTGGGTCCTCGACAGTGGATGTACAAATCACATGACCTATGACAGGAACTTGTCGATGGACACTGATTTGTCACCTTCTCATCTGAAGCATATCACCTACGCTGACAAAGGCAACATCAAGGTATTGGGTATAGGTAAGTTTGTGATCTCAAAGGATAGACACATGGAAAAAGTCATGCTTGTCGAGTCCTTAGGATTCAACCTCATGTCTATCTCAATGCTTTGTGATCTTGATATGATTGTCATCTTTGGAAAATATCGTTGCATTGTGCTAATGGAATCTGACAATTCCAAAGTCTTTGAAGGCTTTAGGAAAGGAGACTTGTATATTGTTGATTTCTCTACAGGACCACAACCTGCCACATGTCTACTTGCAAAAGCTTCATAATGCTGGCTATGGCATTGACGACTTGGTCATGCTGGGTTGAGGAACTTGCATACACTCACGAAGAAGAAGCATGTCATTGGCACTGAGGGTGTCAAATTCCTCAAAGATCATCTTTGTGGGGCTTGTGAGGCTGGAAAGATCACCAGAGCCAAGCATCCCTCGAAGACTATCATGACCAGTTCTCGTCCCTTTGAATTACTTCATATGGATCTCTTTGGCCCTACTCATTATGCCACGTTCTCTAGTTCTGCATCGTTATATGGCTTTGTCATAGTTGATGATTATTCTCGTTAAATACGGGTGCATATCATCACTTAAAAAAATGAAGTGCAGGAAGTCTTCAGATGATTTTCCTCAAGAGCTTCTACTAACTTCCGTGTGAAGATCAAGCATATCAGGAGTGATAATGGGACTGAATTCAAGAACACTGGTCTCGATGAATATCTTGATATACTTGGTATTACTCACGAGTTATTTGCTCCCTATACTCCTCAGCAAAACCGCGTCGTGGAGCGCAAGAACAGAACTCTTGTTGAGATGTCTCGCACCATGCTTGATGAATACAAGACACCACGGTTCTTTTGGCCTGAAGCTATTGATACTACATGCCACATCATCAACAGGGTATATCTTCACAAATTCTGCAAAAAGACCTCATATGAACTCCTCACTGACAAGAAACCCAATGTAAGTTATTTCAAAGTCTTCGGTGCTAAATGCTGAATTATAGATCCTCACCATCACTCTAAATTTGCACCAAAAGCACATGAGGGTTTTATGCTTGGTTATGGAAAGGACTCGCACACCTACAGAGTCGTCAAAATCAATCATCACAAGATTGTTGAAACTATAGATGTGCGGTTCGATGAAACTAATGGCTTGCAAAGAGAGCACCTACCTCCTATGCTAGATGAAATGTCACCTGAGGAATCCATCAAGTTCAAAGCTACTAAGGATATCATCCCTACTGAAGAATCTGCAAAAGAAGTCATTTCGGATCATGAAGAAAATCAAACTGGTGCAGCTGAAGAAAATGGTCCTGAAGAAATTGTTGGGCCTAAGCAAAGTCGTCAACCTGCACATCCTCGCGTTGCAAACGAAGTGCGGATCGAGAAAATAATTGACGACATCAACGCACCAGGTCCTCTCACACGCTCAAAAGCTTCACACTTATCTAACTTTTGTGGGCATTTTGCGTTTGTCTCTATCATAGAGCCCACTAAAGTTGATGAAGCATTCATGCAATCTGAGTGGATTCAATCCATGCAAGATGAATTGCATCAATTCAAGCTCAACAATATGTGGGAGCTTGTCAAGTGACCAGACCCATGCAAGCACAACATCATCGGTACCAAATGGATCAAACAAGATGAAAATGGCCTTGTGCTGAGGAATAAGGCTCGTCTCATAGCTCAAGGCTACACACAGGTTGAAGGAATTGATTTCGATGAAACTTTTGCACTTGTTGCTAGAATTGAAGCTATTCGCATATTGCTTGCTTACGCTAACCATCACAATATCATATTACATCAAATGGATGTGAAAAGTGCATTCCTCGGTGGTAAGCTTGAGGAAGAAGTATATGTTGCTCAACCACCGGGTTTGAGGATCCAAAATTTCCAGATCACGTCTACAGACTCAACAAGGCCCTCTATGGCCTCAAGCAAGCACCTCAGGCGTGGTATGACACACCGAAGGAATTCCTCATGAAGAAAGGCTTCAAACACGGTTAACTTGACCCAACTCTTTTCACCAAATCATATGATGATGAATTATTCGTGTGCCAAATATATGTTGATGATATTATCTTTGGTTGTACTAACCAACGCTACAGTGACAAATTTGCCTATATGATGAGTGAGGAATATTAAATGTATATGATGGGAGAGTTGAAATTTTTCTTAGGTCTTCAAATTCGTCAACAACACAATGGCATATTCATATCTTAGGAGATATACCTCAAGGCTGTGTTGAGGAAATTCGGTATGCAAGATTGCAAAGGTGTCAAAATCCCTATGCCCACAAATGGCCATCTATGCATCGATGAAAATGGTAAAGACTTCGATCAAAAGGTATACCGCTCCATGATTGGCTCTTTATTGTACCTATGTGCATCTAGGCCGGATATTATGCTTAGTGTTTGCATGTGTGCCCGATTTCAAGCTACACCGAAGGAATCACACCATAAGGCTGTGAAGCATATTCTTCGATATCTAGCTCACACGCCAACACTTGGATTATGGTGTCCCAAGGGCTCTTCCTTTGATCCCATTGGATATTCTGACTCTGACTATGCTGGTGTCGGGTGGACCGCAAGTCAACATCAGGCACATGTCATTTCCTCGGACGATCCTTGGTATGTTAGTCCCCGAAGAAGCAGAACAGCGTATCACTCTCTACTGCTGAAGCTGAGTACATTATTGCCAGATCCTGTTGTGCTCAATTGCTATGGATGAAGCAAACACTCAAGGACTATGGCATCAATGTGAAGAATGTGCCACTCTACTGTGATAATGAGAGTCCTATCAAGATTGCTTAGAACCCAATTCAGCACTGGAAGACAAAGCACATCCAGATCCATCATTATTTTCTTCGTGGCCATGTGTTGATGGGCGACATCTCCATCGACCATGCAAATACTGAAGACCAGCTGGCCAATATCTTCACAAAGCCCTTGGATGAGAAGAGATTTAGCAAGTTGAGGTGTGAGCTAAATATCTTAGAATCTTCGACTGTTCTTTGAAAAGGAGACACATCCTAACACTTATGCAAAATTGATGACTTAGATGTGCAACACACGAAGTAACGTTTTTCTTCAATCAATGAAGACTAACCCTCTAACTGTGAAGAAATTAATGAAGAATTTGATTCACAGAACCCTGTGACAATTGTACGCGGTGTCTGAAATCATCATTCTTATACGGTGGGCCACGCCACCAACCAAAGTTGAAAATCTTCAATTTGAGTTTTTCTTCATTTTTGAAAATCCTTAGTTGTTCAATTTCCTCAACTTTCATTGTCTTCACTCTTTCCGTCGTTGTTCTTCATGGACTATATATATATATATATATATATATATATATATATATATATATATATAAAATTGAGTTTTTAAGTCCTCTATAGCATTCACTTATTGCTAATTCTTCAAGTTGCCTTTTCTGCTACGTGAATGTGATCGGACCCTTTCCCCCTCTATGCTAAACTCAACCCAGTCTGTTCACGAATTCTTCATGTGCATTCTATTTGAAAACCATTCAAAATCTTCACTGTGTCCTTGTCAGCTGAAGAATTTGCGAATGAAACATTAAAATATTCTTATCTAAATTTCCGGCTTTTACCGCTCAAACCGTTACACATCCCATGATAAGAATTATATATTCACCCACGATCTCACACGATCTCCACCACACTATACGTGGGTGACACATGTCGCTAGGATGAGAAGGGTCAGGGGCACGTTTGTCCATTTTCCTCGGGCAAGCTGTTTTTCACCTCGGAAATAAATACCCCTCACCCTCCTCAAACTGCATTTACTCTACTCGATCTCACTCCCCTCGCTCGAGCTCTCAAGACCTAGCGCCGCCGCTACCTTCATCGTCGCCGGTGAGGAAGAGCTTCACTGCCTCGACCTTGCCACCATCATACTCGCGTCGGCAACGGATATCTTCACTCCGCCGCAGCCGTAGCTGTCATCCGCTGCCAAGTTAGGGCGTGGAAGATCTGGACTGACGAACTTCCAATCTACACTCTCAGTTTGTCGTGTTCTTCGTCAAGGGTAATTAAAAGTTACTTTTACTGCCTTTGTTGTTTCTGATGATTTCCATAAAATCTTAAAAAGGTGTTTATTCTTCAACTTCCACACTCGAAACACCTCACACAATCATCCGTTCTTGATCTGTTTCTCTAAGTGACGTTTTTCTTCAAGATTTCTCAATTGTGTGAATTTCACAATCCATACAACTCTGGAACCTAAGTCAAAGAATGCTTAGTGAAATTCTTCAAGACATATCTGGTCAAATTCCTCAAACTTGTTCCTTTTGCAAAAACTTCTGAGAACGCATATGACCTCTCCAAATTCTTCACACCTATACTCTGTTCATAGGTACACATGTCTGTTGCTGAATCACTAGGTTCTCATCAACTTAACTCATTCTCAGCGTCCCTCGAAGAAAAGCTGCATACTTCTTCAGAGAACTCAATAGTTCAAAATCCTTAGTTGAAGGAAATGACTGATGGCAAGAGACCTCAGAAGGGAGGGAAGAAACTGGAAGTCAACACTGCTTTTGAGATACCTGCTGACATCTATGCAGGGTATTGCACACCAGATGAGGCAACTCATGGAAAGGAAACGAAGAATGAGCGCAAGGTGCTCATTTAGAAAATTGAACGAAGATGGGCACGAGAATGGAGGGAGTATAGATATGTTACTCCAAAGTACATGAAGAAACTCGCTCTAAACCCTCCTCGCCCAAGACCTCCGTTGGCACCTGGCAAAATTGCTAATCCCACTAGCATCAAGCATGGTGAGGACTATGCTGATGAATGGGCCAAGCAGCAAGCCAAATTGGCCAAACAGGCAAAAGAAGCTGTGAGGAAATTCAACAAAGACTCAGCTGCTGCTGCTACTGAGGCCTCCACAAGCAGGAAGGCTATGCCTAAAATCCTACTCGCAAACCACCTTCCTCAACAATGCCCTCACGGCCAAGCTCATCTATGCCCTCACGGCATATTCCTCAAGCTGCTCCAGTTCCCCAGGTTGCAAAACCCTCAGCTCCTCCGGCAAAGTCCTCAGCACCTGTGCATCTCGCCTCTTGCCAAAGGACCACAGGCTTCTCAACTACCTTAGGATCTTCTGCAAGTTCTTCAGCTCCTCATCTGTCTTCAACAGGCCCCACTTTGCTGAAGACCAAGGCCACTGCTGGACGAGGCACCAGACCAAGTCCTCACAAGAAGCAAGTATCCTTCCAAGTGCCGTCAGATGATGAGGAAGCTAATGATGAAGAATTAGGCAATATCATCAAAGAAAGATAGCAAAGGGCCGCTAGAGCCAAGGGCAGTGTTGTGCCCCTCATGTTGGATCCGAAGAAGATCTGGACTTCATTGACCTCTGGCACCAGGACCCAAACACTACCCTTCCAGAGTTAAACCTCACACCTGGTCAAAGTCATAGACGGCATTCATCTCTGAAGAGAAATGGAAATTTGAGAAAGCCAGGTCTGTGAAGAAAGCCCAATAAAAGAAACAACGCTTTCTGAAGGACAACGTTCTTACACTATCGCCTGAACAACTTATTTCTCTGCAATCTGAGATCAAGAAGCTCAGTGATGAATTTGACGCCTACAATGTAGAATGGCTGGGAGCCAAAGTCAGATTCGTCAAAATGGCGAAGGGATTTACAGCAAATGTTTCTCCAATGCACATTGAAATTCCTCAGGCTGAAGAATCTGCACAGCCGACTAAAGAACATGCCAGCACCGCTGATGAAAATCAGGTTGCTGATGAAACTGCAAGCACCAGGGATGATGAAGTAATTCCAGCCGCTGAAGAAATTGCTAGGGCAACCTCCAGTGTTGCGCCTGAAGAACAAGTCAGGCCAGTTGACACATCTGAAGCTGCACCTGTGGAAACTGAACAAGTCAGGATAACTGCATCAGTCGTGCCTAAAGAAAGCCAATGCCAACTCCAGGTCCTATTCTTCCTTCTGCATTAGAAGTGAAGAAAACCAAGGTTGCAGAGCGAGCTGCACTAAAGAAAAGGAAAGCATCTGCTTCCTCAGAGTCTTCTGCTCCCAAGAAGGCGAAGACTTGGACCAGCTCACTTGAAAATCCAATTGATGTTGTTCCTCTTTCAAGCATGCCATGAAAGGAAATCATTCCTTTTGGTGAATATTATGTGATTCCAAGTGAATCAGATGAAGAAGATCTTTCTGCTGCTTCGACATAGGAGATGGATGAAGAAATTGAAGTGGAAAATGTCACTTCAACTCCTGTGGTATTATTGCCCATGCCTCAGTTCACAGCTGAAGAGCCAAGCGTTGAAGAATTGAGTGATGAAGATGAAGACGTGGACATTGGGAGCACCACGCCTGTGATGAATGATGACTTTTGGGAAAGTCAGCACCCCAACTCTCCCTTGTTCATGCCACTGCAACAAATTCCTTAGTCCCCAGTGCATACCGAATTTCAAATGGGCTCTGATGAAACACGCACTACTCCTTCCATTCCTGAAGAAACTCGAGCCACTATTGCTGATGATAAAGCTGCTGAAGAAATGGAGACCCAGACTGCTATTGAAGCAGAAACTGAAATTCCTTAGATTGTGGTTCCTAAGACTGTGATTCCTGAAGCTGTGCTGCAATTGACTGATACTCCTTAGAGGAAGCCAAAGAATCCATTCTCGAAGACGCCGAAGTTCAAAGCTGATGACTTCTTCCACGAGCATGTGTTCTTCACAGAATTCAACCCATATGACTCTGCTCGTCTTAGAAGGAAGCGCTTCTGGACTGCCAACCAAGCAAACTTCTATTCTTCACTCTTTTTGATAAGGACAAAGTCTCGACCATGATCATATTCCTCATGTGGACACGGAATCGCTGCCGTGCTTCACTCTCGTCCTCAATGTTCTTCATGATGCTGGACTGCTCAACTTCTGCACTGATATATGTGATTGGAATGAAGAGCTAATTCTTCAATTCTATGCAACATTGCACATCACAGGACATTATGATGATATAAACTCTTGGGTGTTGGACTAGATGACAGAGAACACTCATTTAAAAGCACCGGCTTCTGAATTGCTTCATGCCCTGCCTGCCAGTCCTCCCCTTGAAGGTGCGCGTCATATGTACCATGAACATGAACTCACAGATCACTACATGCAAGTGTTGATGAAGCCACTGAAGCCCGGTCAAGCCCCAAGGACTAAATTCCTCGTGAAGGAATTGCAATATGTGCCACGGACTGTCTATCGCATTCTGACCAAGACATTGAGTCATATCAAAGGCCGCGACTCTAATGCAAAAGAAGTCGTTGGCATGATGAAGAATCTATTATTCAATATCATGCATGGTATTCCAATAAACTATAATGACTTCTTCATGAGGACTCACACAAATGTTTCATTGTCTCCATTTGAATTGAAGCCTTATGCTCCCTGGATTATGAGATTCCTCAGATCAAGGTCTTCAATCAATTACAAGGCTGAGACACTCAACCATGGCAGCTTCTTGCACCCCATTGAAGTCCTCAAACGGACGTTTTCCTCAGCTGATGAAAAGGGCAAGGCCACTTCTATTGTTGATGAAGGCATTCATCCATTGGATGGACAGTTCCACAAAGCTGCATCCTACTCCACCAATGATGACTCTTCCACTCATGATTCTGCCACCAATGCCTCAAAGCAAAATCCTCAAGCCACAGCTCCAAGGGTGATAACTGATCGTGAGCTTCTCCTCAGTCTTCATCAGAAGGTCGATCGCAATCACAAATGGGTCAAGCGCCAGTTTGGTTCAATTCTTCACAACATGACTGCTACACATAATTCAGTGAAGAAGAACCACTACTACCTCCATGAAGTATTTGATCGCACCTGTGCTATTCTTCATCGCGCGAGACCGATGAAAATGAAGATTTGGACGACACTACGACAGGCCCTACTCCAACAACCGACCCCAACAACACTTGCACTCCTCCATCAACTTCATGATGATATTCTTCAGGGGCGTTAGTCCTCACTTTCCATCCCTTTTGTTCATGTGATGACAAAGGGGGAGAAATTTGAGTTAGTCTTCAAGGGGTCTATCTATATGGGCATTTTTTTGTTAAGTTGCAACTCTCGCTCTTCTAAACTGTTTATTGGATCGAGTTGTAAACTTAAGTCCGATGATGACCTAATACTTTTTCTCTGTTTTTCTGCATTTTATTTCCTCATATATGTTATGCACGCATGTTGAATTACATTAGTCACCATATTTCATCATGCATTTCAAATTATTCATTGATAAGTTAAATGCGTGTATGAATTACAAGATATAGGGGGAGATCTCCATGATTCTACTCTTCAAATGTGCATTGCTTCAAAAGAAAATTCCTCACTATGCACATCTTCAGGGGGAGTTCTTCTATATCTTGCAATCAAATTTCTCCATATTGAGCACTTTCAATTAATATTTTTATCCCCATTGAAAACTTAACCTATATTGTCATCTGTCGATGGGAAACGACACCTATGGGATCACGAGGATCCCTACTGCGGTTGTGGGGCGCGGGGTTGTGACAAGAGAAAGATTAGTAACCAGCACAAGGATCGTTTACCCAGGTTCGGGCCGCGAGGAACGTGTAAAACCCTAGTCCTGCTTTGGTGGAGTTATTGAGTGTTCTTGAGCTCTTGAACTAGCTACGGTGGCTGCGTGGTTCCAAAGAGTCGGATCCCCCTCCAGTACGTCATGGGCCTCCTTTTATAGTCAAAAGGGGCTGCCACAGTGGCACACAGGAGGTGGAAAGGCCTACAGTGCTATGAGCTTATCGCTTGTATTAGAGGACAAGGTGCATTTAATGCGTAGCTTAGGTGTCCTCTTGCTTTACTAGGGACGGGAGCGATGCCCGTCCCGTTCGTCGCTGATCCTCCTCGCTTTGACACGCGCCCTGCTAGCAATGCATGCGGCGCCATGTTGGCAGGCAAGCAGCTGAGGTGGCGCAGTGCTGGAGGCTTCATGAAGATTTGCATGCCGCCATGCAGGCGTGTGCTGAGTTGGCCCAGAAGCTGCATGTTGCCACGTAGGTGCCTGCCCAGCTGGTTGGGCTGGCAGCTGCATGCGAACAGCGGTGGAGACTTGGTTGGTGCAGGCCTGGCAGTGGCCCCGCTGATGCCCTTGGCAAGGGTCCTGCCGGGTGGCTCGGCAAGGGTCTTGCCATGGTGCGCTGTCGTCCCCGGCAAGGATCTTGCCGGGGGTCTTGTGGGTTTCCTCTGCAAGGATCTTGTCGAGGGTCGTTGCCTCCCAATTCTCATCTGATCTTGTATATTCTTTGTCTTCACAAAGATCTGCATGCCACCATGGAGGTGCCTCCCAAGCCCTGGCCCAACGTAGTTGATGGTGTTGGAGACCGTGGGTTCGAGGGTGGCTCACTCCGCTGGTGTGGGCGAGCCGCCCCGGCAAGTGGCTTGCCGGGGCTGCTGAGGCTGCCCCGGCAAGGGTCTTGCCGGGGAAACCTGCTTCGTCCATCTACTCTCTGTGGTCTCGTTCTCTGGCGTTGCGCTGATTGTTCTTGCAGCTTCGACTCCTCCCTTTTGCCCCGCTAAGTGTGGCTTCGGCTTGTGGCTCTGACTGCCCGTGCACAAGTAAAAGGGTACAAAGGAGTGCCCCTACTTTAGTACACCGACAGGAGCCTCCGGGCGTGGGCTACACATAGGCGCAACGCGTTGTTGGGCCACGCCCAAAATGGTGCGCGGGCAGGCGGGGCGGTTTTTACCGCAGTAACTGTTTCGTCCGCTACGCTTCCCCATGACCCGCGTCGGACACGTGACGTGGGGGTCGCGCGCGCGTGCGTGACCGAAGCACGCTGGCGTCATCTTGTGGTGGATAGTAAAGAGGCGGCTTGCATGTCCCCTTGAGACCGCAGGGCCACCGCTCATTTACTGCCCTTACTTGGGAACCGTCGCTCCACACGACCCATTGTGCCCATCTCTTGTGCCACGTTTGTTGCATGCATGACACAGAGCGAATGACAGGTGCGCGGGACACGGGAAGTCACGCGCGCATGGGTCGGTTCCCCACGTGCCTTCGATTGGGCGGGGAGGGCGGTCGACGGCCCTGCCCATTGTCACTTCAATGGGCCGGATTGGCCGAAAGGGGTGGCCGAGCCCCTCCCCCACCCCTTTATAAAGAGGGGAGCGGGAGGAAGGGCGCCTCTCAATCCTTTTTCATTCGCTTCTCCCCATTCCTGCTCCCTCCTTCTTTCTTCCATGGCGAGGGGGCATGGCGACGCTTCATCAGTGGCGGCAAGGGACTCAGCTAGACAATGCATCGCACCTCCCCAAGAGCTCGTGGCCGCAGAGCCAGCCGTTAGAGGAAGGGGGAGGGGACGTGGTCAAGGCTGTCGCGGTGCCCGGGGAAGAGGAGAACGGGGCGGCGCATCGGCCTCGCCTCCGCCAGCGGCCCCTCCCCCGGTGGAGGGCCACATCAGGGACAACCCTTACGAGTTCTTCATCAGGCTGTGCCAGCCGCCGCGTCGTTGTCTTCGCCTCCCAACTCCATTTGCGTGGGAGATGGATCTAGACCCGCCGCAGGTGCTGTGGCTGCATATGAGGGGTTGTGGGAACAGCGGCACATGGGCCGATGTCGAGTTCCCCGCCCCTCACGTCATGTATCTTCACCGAGGGTGGAAGAATTTTGCCCGCATCCATAGCCTGACGGAGGGGCTCACTCTCCATTTCAAAATAATGGAGAGCGGCCTCCTCTCCATCAAGGTCTTTGGGCACTTCGAGACTAGCATAAGGTGCTGCGTGGAGAGCTCCTCCAACAACGGAAACTCTTCCTCAAGCAAGAGTGGCGAGGAGGACAGCGGGGCAGATGACGGGGATGAGTCCGACTAGGCGTCGGACACCTCGCGCCTGGGCGGGTGTGGCAGCAACATCATCTGCACCTGGCCGCTCCTCCGGCAGAATCTGCCGGGGGAGGGGCCAGCTCCTTGAACTTCTCAGTGTCGTCTCCTTGGGCGGCTGGCATTGGGAGGTTGCGGAAGAGGAAGAGGGCGGGCAGCAAGGCCGTCAAGTCAGAGTACGCGGGCACTGATGCCTTCATCGCATATTGACGTCATGCCGCCTTGTCTTCGAGCTCTTACCCCGGCGCCGTCATCACCAGCCAGCCTTTGCACGGCCACCGAGATGATCTCTTGGTGCTTTCTGCCGCTCGTAGCTCGCCTAGGCGCCCCTTTTGCCCATTTTCGCTTCCTTGACCTACCTCCCGAGGAGAGGGACAAGAAAGGGATTACGGTCATATTATCTCTTTTTAGCCTGTAAGCCTTCAGACCTTCATTAAATTTAGAACTTGTAACCCTCTTGCTCATGTTTTTCACTCCGTATGAACTATACATGTACAGGATGTTTTTAATGAAAAGGAATGTTTGCCCACGACAAGGAGCGAATCCTTGTTATTATTTAAGATAAATGTTTTTCGCCTGGCAACAGGCCTTGCCATCCCCCCACTTTGCTCGACCTTTCTCGCGCCCTTGGTGGAGGCAGGGATGAAGCGGGCTTTGAATCCCCGTTCCATTCCCTTGCTGTTGCGACTACAACCAAATCCGGACCCAGGAGATAATCATTGGGTACAAGAAAAGGGGAGCACGGTAGCCTTGAAATAAGATGAGGTTTCACATACCCCAGTTCCATATCAAAATGCATGATAGAGGATAAAAGACTTAATTATCTGGATCTGCAGCCCCTGGCAACCTTGGCTTGCCGCGGTTGGATCCTTGTACTTGCAGCCCCTGGCAACTTTGGTTTGCCGGGGTTGGGACGCCGGTCCGTTCCCTTTCTTCCAAATAGCTCGGCAGAAGTGCTCATGTGCCCTGCGAACGAAAGAGGACGGAATAGAACAGAGAGACGCGCACTTGACCTCTAAGCTAGGGGTTAATCAAGGAAAAGACTCAACCTAGCATGCATGCTACAACTTAGGGCGCCAGCGCTTTGTTTATTTATGCTCAGGGTCTGCGCCTGGCTTTATACAAAGGGTTACATGCCTTGTCGGCAAGGCTTGTACAAAAGGTGGCTTGCCGGGAGGCCCGGCAGCCGCGCCTTATGGGTAAAACTTGCGAATATGCTTGATGTTCTAGGAGTTGCTCACTGGAATGGCATCTTCGGTCTCCAGGAGGACTGCACCGGGCCTGGTGACTCGTGTTACCCAATAAGGTCCTTCCCACTTCGGTGCAACTTGTTGGAATTATGGCCGACTGAACGTGCCGAAGAACAAGGTCACCTTCCTCAAAGCTCCGGGGATGAACCTTGCGGCTATGGTAGTGGCACAAGGCTTGCTGGTAGCATGCTGCTCTCACAGCCGCCCGGAGACGATCTTCCTCAAGGAGCATTGCGTCATCTTGCCGCAGTCTTGCTCAAGCTCATCATAAGCGAGCACTCGAGGTGACTCGTATATGAGTTCCATGGGGAGAACTGCTTCTGCCCTGTAGACCAGGGCAAAGGGTGTATGGCCGGTGGCTCAATTAGGTGTCGTTCTGATCGACCAAAGAACCGTCGGTAACTCGTCAATCCAGCGCTGTAGCGACCCGACCTCAGATGGTCAAGTCTCTGTGCTCAGGTGTCATCCCTGGATTAGTAATGCTGACACCACACAGTACTTTGAAGGATTTATAACAGAGTAGCAATCACACACTTATAACATCGTTTGTCCAGAAGAGGACTTATTACAATAATCATGGCTTAAGGCCATCTAATAATGATAACAGCGGAAGACATGGAAGATAAGTGAGTCCATCAACTCCAACGACATCACTGAGTATAGAACCACGACCTAAAAGCACCTTACTCGTCATCTGAAAAGTCTGCAACATGAAAGTTGCAGCCCGAAAATGGGTCAGCACATGGAATATGCTGGCAATGTAACAGATAGAGAATAATGAATGGTAAGCCTATACTACATGCATATATGGTTGGTGGAAAAGCTCTATGGTTACAGTTTTTGCATAAAGCCAGTTTTTCCCTACTGCAAAGGAATAAATTTATTTAACTATCATGGTGGTTTTTGAACATTGAGAATGGTTGACAGCATCCTCAATCCCAATTAAAAAGTACTCATTAACAAACCCATCAACATTAAATTAGAGTAACATGTTGAGATTCAAATGATAGTTCAAGTACTAGATACTCAAGATGTCCATAACCGGGGACACGGATAATCATGATTAGTTTGTACACTCTGCAGAGGTTTGCGCACTTTTCCCCACAAGACTCGATCGCCTCCGTTTGGTTTCTCGCACTACATGGTGTTTGAGAAACGGATGACCGAGACATAGTCTTTCAGAAGCGCTAGCACCTTACGATGGGTGGACCCGTACACCTACATCCCCTACATCTGCTAGTCCACCACTATAAGAGTTCGCACAACTTAGTCAACTACGCTAGAGCCCATAATGGCTTGCGGCTGCACACGTAAGTTACTAGCATGAATTATCTTATCATCCCTTTGAGCCTGGGTGGCGGTCCAAAAGAAAAATAGGCAAGTCCTGGAAACCCCAGGTGCCTCAATCCACCCAGATGTGTATTTAAGTTGCCACCTTAGATAAACCATTAATTATCAAACTCACATCTGTCATGGATAATCACTCACCCAATCCACGTCTACTAGCATAGCATGGCATAATAAGCAAACGTAGAAGTAACTCCCAAAGGTTTCATAAGTAAAACAGGTAATAGGTACTACCTCATCTACTTCCCATCCCACAATTTAATTAGATCCTAATCATGCAGTGTTTGAGGATTGATGTAATGCACAAAAACTGGGTAGTAGAAAAAGGTATGATCAAGTGTTACTTGCCTTGCTGATGATCCGCGAAACCTAGAGACTTGAAGTAACAAGCGGCGCACTCTGGGTGATCTATCGCAGACAAACAACAAGCATACAATAAGTACTCATCTAATGCACAGGTAAATCTCAAATAAAAGATCTAACCAGAGAGTTCAACTTAAGAACCCTGGTTTGCAAAAGAATCAAATCAATTAAAGCAACAAAAGTCAAACGGCGAGAGAAAACAACTCGGTTCTAGCAAGTTGAAACTAGGTCAAATTTTACAGTAGAAAAACTTTGTTTAAGTTGGTTAGTCGGAACGGCGGTTTCGAGATGAAACTCCAGGCGCTTGAATCACCTGATTCCGATAAACGAGCGAGAAGATAGACTAGAAAGAAGATCGGATCTGAAATCGCTATCCGAAAAATAGCAGAATAAATCTGATGAGAAAGAAAACGACGAACGGTTAAACGAACGGACGTTCGTTAACCAGAAATAACCGGTGATCACGTTTGTTAAGACGAACGGTACGGCGAACGCTTACTAAACAAAACCGGAAAGAAAAACCGGCGAGAAAAACCGATCTAGGGTTTCGGTAAGAAAACCGAAAAGAAAAACCGGAACAGTTTACGAGAAAACCGAACCGAGAGGAAAAAGGTGACGCGGCGCGGGGCTAGTACCTCGAAGAGGCGAGGGGCTCCGGCGGCGGCGGGGCTTGGCGGCGGTGGCAGCAAGCGGCGGCGGCGACGGTGAGGGGCGGCGGCGGCGGCGCGGGTGTGGGTGCTGCGCTGCTGCTGCTGCGGAG
>NC_041391.1:269010658-269023573 GCF_002162155.2 Triticum dicoccoides
GGAATAAAGGAAACGGGGTCCAAATCCTACTAGGATTTGTAAAAGAAAAGGAAAACAGGGCGGCGGCGGCTCCCTGGCGCGGCGGCGCGGCGCGCGCGCACGTGCGTCCTGGTGCGGCGGCTGGCTCGGCCGGCTGGGCCTTTGGCCCAGTCGCACTGCAGCATTTTTTCTTAAATCGGTTTCGCGCGCGGAAAAATATAGAAAAGAAAATCTAAACGAACTCCAAAAATAATAAAGTAAATTTTCCCTGACTCCTAACAATGAGTCGAACAAAATGAACTTTTACTCGGGGCCTAAAATGCAATTTTTGAAAACACGCATTTTCCCTAAGGCAGATAAACTCCGAGAAAAATCCAAAATTTGATTTATTTATTAAATCCTCATTTTTCCTAAGTTTTGGGAAAGTCATATTATTCACTCTCTTATTTTTTGACATTGGAAAAATATATTGAAGATAAAATAAATAAATCCAATGATCCTCTTTTCATAATTTGAGAGAACTCAAAAATGAAAATTTCGAAATCTCCAACTCTCTCCGAGGGTCCTTGAGTTGCGTGAAATTTCTAGGATCAACAAAATGCAAGAAAATATGATATGCATGATGATCTAATGTATAACATTCCAAATTGAAAATTTGGGAAGTTACAAACCTACCCCCCTTAAGATGAATCTCGCCCTCGAGATTCGGGTTGGCTAGAAAATAGGTGAGGGTGGTCCTTGAGCAAATCTTCTTCTCTCTCCCACGTGGCTTCATCCTCAGTGTGGTGGCTCCACTGAACCTTGCAAAACTTGATAACCTTGCTGTGAGTAACTCTGCTGGCATACTCGAGAATCTTGACTGGTTTCTCCTCATATGTCAAATCATCATTCAACTGAATTGTTTCAAGTGGCACTGTATCTCTTAACGGTACCTCTGCCATCTCGGCGTGACATTTCTTCAGCTGAGAAACATGGAATACGTCATGAACTCCTGATAATCCTTCTGGTAATTCCAACTTATAAGCAACTTCTCCCATGTGTTGCAAAATCTTATACGGTCCAACGAAACGTGGCGCTAATTTTCCTTTAACTCCAAAACGCTTAACTCTTCGAAGTGGGGATACTCTAAGATAAACTCTGTCTCCAACTTCATATTCTATCGCCTTGCGTTTTGAATCCGCATAGCTCTTCTGTCTGGATTGGGCTACCTTGAGCCTATCGCGAATCAACTTAACTTTTTGTTCAGACTCCTTAATCAAATCTGGTCCAAACAACTGACGGTCTCCAACTTCGTCCCATGTCAACGGTGTCCTGCATCTCCTTCCGTATAAAGCTTCGAAAGGTGCCATCTTCAAGCTGGTTTGGTAACTGTTGTTATAAGAAAACTCCGTATACGGCAAGTTATCGTCCCAACTAGATCCATAATCTAGTGCACAAGCTCCTAGCATATCCTCCAAAATCTGATTGACTCTCTCAGTCTGTCCATCTGTCTACGGGTGAAAAGCTGTACTGAACTCCAGCCTGGTTCCCAAAGTTTCATGCAACTGATTCCAAAACTTTGAGGTAAATTGGGTTCCTCTATCTAATACGATACTCCTCGGAACTCCGTGCAAACACATAATTCTGGTCATGTATATCTTTGCCAACTTAGCACTGCTATAGGTAGTCTTAACTGGAATGAAATGCGCTACCTTCGTTAAGCGGTCGACTATAACCCAAATCGAGTCATAGCCCGAACGAGTCTTTGGCAAATCCGTGATGAAATCCATGCCTAGTTTATCCCACTTCCATTCGGGTGTCGACAATGGCTGCAACAATCCTGCTGGCTTCTGATGTTCTGCCTTCACTCTCTGACATACATCACAAACTGCTACATACTCCGCAATATCCTTCTTCATTCCGGTCCACCAGAACGTTTCCTTCAAATCCAAATACATCTTGGTATTTCCTGGGTGAATCGAATAGGGTGAATCATGTCCCTCTTGCAGAATCAACTTTCTGATCTCCGGGTCATTTGGCACATAAACACGGTCCTCAAACCATAGGGTATCGTGCTCATCCTCACGAAATCCCTTTGTTTTTCCTTCGCTCATTTTCTTCTTTATGTCCGCAATCTCCTTGTCCTTTTTCTGAGCTTCCCTGATTTTATCCATCAAGGTAGACTGAATCTCCAATGCTGCTACATAGCCTCTCGGAACTATTTCCAAACATAGCTCACGAAGATCTTCTGCTAATTCCTTAGGTATTTCTCTAGTCAATAGCGTATTGACATGGCTCTTGCGGCTCAATGCGTCAGCTACTACATTAGCCTTTCCGGGATGATAATGCAATCTCATATCATAATCCTTGATGAGTTCCAACCATCTCCTTTGTCTAAGGTTTAACTCCTTTTGCGTGAAAATGTACTTTAAACTCTTGTGATCCATGTACACCTCACAATGATTTCCAATGAGGAAATGTCTCCATGTTTTCAAGGCATGCACTACGGCTGCTAACTCCAAATCATGTGTGGCGTAATTTAATTCATGAGGTTTTAGTTGTCGTGAAGCATACGAAACAACTCTTCCTTCCTGCATAAGCACTGCTCCAAGTCCTCGACGTGAAGCGTCGCAATACACCTCATAATCCTTGGTCTGATCTGGCAAAATTAACACTGGTGAGGTAACCAATCTTTTCTTCAACTCCTGAAAACTAGCCTCACAATCGTCAGTCCATATGAACTTGGTATCCTTCTTCAGCAACTCCGTCATAGGCTTTGCAATCTTTGAGAAATTCTCAATGAATCTTCGGTAGTATCCTGCAAGTCCAAGAAAACTCCGGATCTCTCCAACTGTTGTTGGTGCTTCCCATTTGGTTACGGTCTCAACCTTTGTGGGGTCAACTGCTATACCTTCTCCGGATATAACATGTCCAAGAAATCCAACTTCCTTTAGCCAAAACTCACATTTGCTGAACTTGGCGTATAACTGATGTTCCCTCAGCTTCTCCAAAACCAATCGCAAATGTTCCTTATGTTTCTCTTCATTCTTCGAGTAAACCAAAATATCATCAATGAACACCACGACGAACTTATCCAAAAACTCCATAAACACTTTGTTCATCAGGTTCATGAAATAGACAGGTGCGTTAGTCAGTCCAAATGACATAACAGCATACTCATATAGTCCATATCTTGTGGTAAATGTTGTCTCAGGTATGTCCTGCTCTTGAATCTTCAACTGATGGTACCCTGATCGCAAATCGATCTTGGAAAACACTTTAGCTCCTTGCAAATGATCAAACAGACCATTTATCATTGGTAGTGGGTACTTGTTCTTGATTGTTACCTCATTCAATCCACGATAATCAACAACCATCCTTAGCGATCCATCCTTCTTCTCCACTAAAAGTACGGGTGATCCCCAAGGTGAAGAACTTGGGCGTATATAACCTTTATCCAATAGCTCCTTAATCTGCTTCTTGATTTCCGCCAAATCCTGTGCGGGCATTCTGTATGGTCGCTTCGATATAGGGCCTGTTCCTGGCAAAAGCTCAATCAAAAACTCAATGTCTCTATCCGGTGGCATTCCTGGCAATTCCTCAGGGAATACATCAGGATAATCCTTCACCACTGGTACCTCTTCTTGCACAACTCCTAATAAGCAATTTACTTGATTCCTATTTAGTCCATGTCGTGACACATACTTGATCCTTCTTCCTTCTTGTGTCGTGAGCAAAATCGTTTTACTTGCGCAATCGATGTTTCCTCCATACATCGACAGCCAATCCATACCTAGAATCACATCCAATCCTTGGGATTCCAGAACGATCAAATCCGTCGGAAACACATGCCTTCCTATACTCAATGGCACTTGAAAACATCCTTGTCTGGCTGTGTACTCTGCTCCTGGTGAGCTTACTAGCATAGGTGTCATAAGAAGCTTAGTGGGCAGGCTATACTTTTCTACAAATCCCCTTGATATGTATGAATGCGATGCACCAGTATCAAAAAGAACAAGTGCAGTAAATGACTTAACCAAAAACTTACCGATTACTGCATCAGGCTGAGCTTCAACCTCCTCCACATCAATGTGATTCACCTGTCCCCTATTGAAAGGGTTTGGCTTCTTTCCAGAGCTTCCATTTCCACCTTGGCCTTCGGGACATTCATTAGCATAATTTCCGGTCTTGGAACACTTGTAACAGGTGACATGGCTCAGGCCTTTCTTGGTTGGGGTTGATGGTGTGGTACGGTTCTGGCCGTTGCTTCCTCCATTCCCATTACCATTCTTGTGGCCATTATGGTTGTGCGAACTTCCTCCTCCATGGGTATGCTGAAACTGAACTCCCTGTTTAGGGGTATAGCGGGGCTTCTGCTGGGCTCCAGAGTTATACTTCCCCTGTGCATACTTCCTCTTACGGTTATCAATCTGCTGCTGCTTTCCTTCAATCATGAGGGCGCGGTCTACCAACTCCTGGTAGTTATTGAACCTTGCTACCATCAACTCCATGCTTAACTCATCATTCAGTCCTTCCAGAAACTTCTCCTGCTTAGCTGCGTTTGTAGCAACGTCATCTGGGGCATAACGTGCTAACTTACTAAAATCATCCACATACTGGCCAACAGTCCTTCCTCCTTGGCGTAAGTTGCGAAACTCACACTTCTTCATGGCCATAGCTCCTGCTGAAACATGGGCAGTGCGGAAAGCTTGCTGAAACTGATCCCATGTGACTGTGTCTACAGGGTAAGTGGCTGTGAAATTCTCCCACCATGCTGCTGCGGGTCCATCAAGCTGATGTGCAGCAAACTTCACCTTCTCACCATCTGTGCATCCTGCAGTGGTCAACTCCCTTCCTATCTTGTGGAGCCAATCATCTGCTACAATCGTCTCGGTGCTACTGGAATACACCGGCGGATTCAGCCTAAGAAAACGAGTCAAATGATCCGCAGGTGGTGGTGGTGGTGGGTTGTTGTTGTTGTTGCCTTGGTTCTGTACCAATGTCTGAATCAAGGTATTCTGCTGCTGAATCAACTGAGTAATCTCTGGCGGGAAAACAAACTCGGGGTCACGTCTCGGAGGCATCTGAAGTGGTTTAGAAAAGATGAGAAATTTAGATAGAGTGAGTTCTAAGGAGAAAACACTACCCAAATGCTCATGAGACAATTGCACACAAAATCACTTCATTCATTCAAACAAAGGGCTTACAATAGTCTAACTATCGCAAAAGTGCGTGTAGTATAATGTTTACATGGAGGGATCTCTACTAATGTATGGTGGTCATCTATTAATTTGAACTGGTGGAAGACTCCATGATGTCCGCTCCAGCTTCGTCTTCAAAGTCGGGTTCACTTGGATCTGAATCGGTGTCGTCGATGATGATGTAGTTGCTTGGACAGTCGACGTACTTGTCTTCATTCTTGAGCTCCAACTTCTTCTTGAGTTCTGCAATCTCGCACTTGAGATCGCTATTTTGCCTTACGATAGCTACGATCTCATCCATGTAGTCCTTGCGTAGAGTCTTCAGTTCTCCTTCAAGTTCGATGATCCTTCCCTTCGCATTCTTCAAGTCTATCATATCATTGCACATCTGGTTCTCCTGGTGTCGAATGTGCTGGTTTAACTCCTGGATGAAAGTTGCAATGGATCTATCCTTCTTGGTGCTGACTATCTCCCAGTCTTCATTCCGGCGTCCGCAAATCTGGTAGATAGTGTCCTTGAGTTCTTCTTGATAAACTTCTCCAATGCGTCCCATGGTGATATGAGCTGCCATGCTCTTTCCCAGACTCCAGGTTGCTGCACTGAAAACACTATCTATGGGCTTGGTGATTGGTGCGAATGTCCTTCCCGGAGCATGAGCTTGAATCTTCCAGCGCTCCTCTTCAGGCAGAGTGGCGTTGAAAGTCCCGGTGAAGCTTGGTAGTCCAATGTTCAGGTACTTGGCGACTTCCTTCAAGTGGGATCCAAAGGGTGTGCCTTCATCAGGTTGAGCGTACTTGATCTTTGCGTCCGTCATCCTAAAAGAGTAGAAAAGATGAGGAGTTAGAAAATGAGAAGAGAATAGTGATCTATGGCTTTAACTTAGTGGTCGTGTCCTACAGTCAGCGTGTGCTCTGATACCATCTCTGTAGCGACCCGACCTCAGATGGTCAAGTCTCTGTGCTTAGGTGTCATCCCTGGATCAGTAATGCTGACACCACACAGTACTTTGAAGGATTTATAATAGAGTAGCAATCACACACTTATTACATCATTTGTCCAGAAGAGGACTTATTACAATAATCATGGCTTAAGACCATCTAATAATGATAACAGCGGAAGACTTGGAAGATAAGTGAGTCCATCAACTCCAACGGCATCACTGAGTATAGAACCACGACCTAAAAGCACCTTACTCGTCGTCTGAAAAGTCTGCAACATGAAAGTTGCAGCCCGAAAACGGGTCAGCACATGGAATATGCTGGCAATGTAACACATAGAGAATAATGAATGGTAAGCCTATACTACATGCATATATGGCTGGTGGAAAAGCTCTATGGTTACAGTTTTTGCATAAAGCCAGTTTTTCCCTACTACAAATGAATAAATTTATTTAACTATCATGGTGGTTGTTGAACATTGAGAATGGTTGGCAGCATCCTCAATCCCAATTAAAAAGTACTCATTAACAAACCCATCAACATTAAATTAGAGTAACATGTTGAGATTCAAATGATAGTTCAAGTACTAGATACTCAACATGTCCATAACCGGGGACACGGCTAATCATGATTAGTTTGTACACTCTGCAGAGGTTTGCGCACTTTTCCCCACAAGACTCGATCGCCTCCGTTTGGTTTCTCGTACTACATGGTGTTTGAGAAACGGATGACCGAGACATAGTCTTTCAGAAGCGCTAGCACCTTAAGATGGGTGGACCCATACACCTACATCCCCTACATCTGCTAGTCCACCACTATAAGAGTTCGCACGACTTAGTCAACTACGCCAGAGCCCATAATGGCTTGCGACTGCACACGTAAGTTACTAGCATGAATTATCTTATGATCCCTTTGAGCCTGGGTGGTGGTCCAAAAGAAAAACAGGCAAGTCCTGGAAACCCCAGGTGCCTCAATCCACCCAGATGTGTATTTAAGTTGCCACCTTAGATAAACCATTAATTATCAAACTCACATCTGTGATGGATAATCACTCACCCAATCCACGTCTACTAGCATAGCATGGCATAATAAGCAAACGTAGAAGTAACTCCCAAAGGTTTCATAAGTAAAACAGGTAATAGGTACTACCTCATCTACTTCCCATCCCACAATTTAATTAGATCCTAATCATGTAGTGTTTGAGGATTGATCTAATGCACAAAAATTGGGTAGTAGAAAAAGGTATGATCAAGTGTTACTTCCCTTGCTGATGATCCGCGAAACCTAGAGACTCGAAGTAACAAGCGGCGCACTCCGGGTGATCTATCGCAGACAAACAACAATCATACAATAAGTACTCATCTAATGCACAGGTAAATCTCGAATAAAAGATCTAACCAGAGAGTTCAACTTAAGAACCCTAGTTTGCAAAAGAATCAAATCAATTAAAGCAACGAAAGTCAAACGGTGAGAGAAAACAACACGGCTCTAGCAAGTTGAAACTAGGTCAAATTTTACAGTACCAAAACTTTGTTTAAGTTGGTTAGTCGGAACGGCGGTTTCGAGACGAAACTCCAGGCGCTTGAATCACCTGATTCCAATAAACGAGCGAGAAGATAGACTAGAAAGAAGATCGGATCTGAAATCGCTATCCGAAAAATAGCGGAACAAATCCGATGAGAAAGAAAACGACGAACGGTTAAACGAATGGACGTTCGTTAACCGGAAATAACCGGTGATCATGTTCTTTAAGACGAACGGTCCGGCGAACGCTTACTAAACAAAACCGGAAAGAAAAACCGGCGAGAGAAACCGATCTAGGGTTTCGGTAAGAAAACCGAAAAGAAAAACCGGGATGGTTTACGAGAAAACCGAACCGAGAGGAAAAGGTGACGCGGCGCGGGGCTAGTACCTCGAAGAGGCGAGGGGCTCCTGCGGTGGCGGGGCTTGGCGGCGGCAACGGTGAGGGGCGGCGGCGGCGGCGCGGGTGTGGGTGCTGCGCTGCTGCTGCTGCGGAGAGGAGAGGTTGTGATTTGATGTTTAGAGGGGGGGGTGCTTGGGTATTTATATTGGGGAGGGGGAGGGTTTTGCTTGGAGGAGGGATCAAGGATTAGACTAGGAATAGGAATCCTAAAACAAAAAACAGAATAAACGAAACGGGGTCCAAATCCTACTAGGATTTGTAAAAGAAAAGGAAAACAGGGCGGCGGCGGCTCCCTGGCGCGGCGGCGCGGCGCGCGTGCGCGTGCGGCCTGGCGCGGCGGCTGGCTCGGCCGGCTGGGCCTTTGGCCCAGTCGCGCTGCGGCAATTTTTTTTTAAATCGGTTTCACGCGCGGAAAAATACAGAAAAGAAAATCTAAACGAACTCCAAAAAGAATAAAGTAAATTTTCCCCGACTCCTAAAAATGAGACGAACAAAATGAACTTTTACTCGGGGCCTAAAATGCAATTTTTGAAAACACGCATTTTCCCTAAGGCAGATAAACACCGAGAAAAATCCAAAATTTGATTTATTTATTAAATCCTCATTTTTCCTAAGTTTTGGGAAAGTCATATTATTCCCTCTCTTATTTTTTGATATTGGAAAAATATATTGAAGATAAAATAAATAAATCCAATGATCCTCTTTTCATAATTTGAGAGAACTCAAAAATGAAAATTTCGAAATCTCCAACTCTCTCCGAGGGTCCTTGAGTTGTGTGAAATTTCTAGGATCAACAAAATGCAAGAAAATATGATATGCATGATGATCTAATGTATAACATTCGAAATTGAAAATTTGGGATGTTACAAGCGCCTTCCACTCTTGTGGAGCCTATCAAAAGTCTTCATTCTTAAGCCTTGCAGAACTTCAGCATTTGCTCTCTCTGCTTGGCCGTTGCTTTGAGGATGAGCCACGGAAGCAAAACAGACCTTGCTGCCGAGATCCTCAATGTACTGCATGAAGGCGTGGCTTGTGAACTCTGTGCTGTTGTCGGTGATGATCCTATTGGGTACCCCAAAACAGCAAACTATCCCCTTGAAGAACTTGATGGCTGACTGCGTTGTCACCTTCCTCACCGCTTCCACCTCTGGCCACTTTGTGAACTTATCGATTGCAACGTACAAGTACTCAAAGCCCCCAACGGCACGAGGGAAAGGTCCCAGTATGTCGAGCCCCCAGACCGAGAAGGGCCAGGAGAGAGGGATGGTTTGAAGGGCTTGACCTGGTTGATGAAGCTTCTTTGAACGAAACTGGCACACTTCACACTTGGTTACTAGTGTCGTCGCATCCTTGAGGGCAGTGGGCCAAAAGAAACCTTGCCGGAAAGCCTTGCCAGCAAGGGTCCTCGACCCTATGTGGGAGCCGCATATGCCTCCATGTATCTCTGGCAACAGCACTAGTCCTTCCTCCCGGGAGATGCACTTCAATTTCACCCCATTCGGTCTTTTTCTGTACAAGACGTTGTCAATGAATTGATACAGAGCAGACCGGCGGGCTACTCTCTCTGCTTCTTCCTGCTCCTCAGGAAGCTCTCCTTTTTGGAGGAATTGAACGGTGTGCTGTGCCCATGCTGGAGCCCGTGGCTCAACGACAAGGACCAAGGGCATCTCTTCTGCCACGGGAGCGGCCGTCTCTGCGGCCATGGCCTGAGGCCCTGCCGGAGTCGGTTGCCCTATGGCAGGATCGGCATCCACGGCAACATCTTCGCCAGCGGTTCCGGGGAGCTCGGTAGGGAAGTACATGTCAGGGCCTAGCTTCCTCTCCTTGTTCTTCCCAGTTGACGGTTCGACGGATGGTTGAGTTAACCGAAACACAAAAGTACCTGGTTCCACAGGTAGCTTGAGGGCAGTGTGCTTTGACAGGTAGTCGGTGATGTCGTTTTCCATCCGAGGGACATGTTCCTCTTGTATACCGTCAAAGCGCTCCTCTAGTTTCCTCACTTCATCCATGTAGGCTTCCATCAACGTGCTTTGGTAATCTTTGTTGATCTGCCTGACGACGAGTTGCGAGTCACCCCTGACGATGAGCTTTTTGACTCTGAGGTCCGCCACGATCCTGAGACCGGCAAGCAAGCCCTCGTACTCGGTGGTGTTGTTAGTTGACATCTCCCGAGGAAAGTGCATTTGGATGACATACTTGAGGTGCTCTCCGGTGGGTGCGACAAGCAGTACACCAGCACTGGCGCCTTGCAGCGAAAAAGCCCCATCAAAGTACATGATCCAGTTGCAGCTCGTTTCCTTGACGGGGAGAGTGGTCTCCTGTACCTCTTCCTCGGGCGTCGAGCTCCATTCTGCAACGAACTCTGCCAAGACTCTGCTCTGAATCATCGAGGTGCTTTCGAACTTCAAACCGAAACTCGACAGCTCCAGGGCCCATTCCACGATCCTCCCCGTTGCATCTGGGTTATGCAGTACCTATTGCAACGGGAGGCGGGTGACCACGGTGATCTCGTGCACTTGGAAGTAATGACGCAGCTTCCTCGAGGCCATAAGGAGGCCGAAGAGCAATTTTTGCACACCTGAGTACCTCGACCTAGCCCCCTGCAAGAGGGAGCTGACGAAGTAAGCTGGGTGATGCACCATTTTCTTCTTCTGTGCCACTTCTCCCGATCGCGCGGGCCCTGTTGCACAGGCGTCAGCCTCAGCCGGGGACTCGGTCTTTCCGGGACCGAGCCCTGGCGGGGATGGGTCCGGCTCGCCATCCGTTGACTCTGCCGCCGCTGCTGCCTCTTCGTCGACCTCTCTCTGTGCCACTAGTGCGGCGCTAACCACCTGATTGGTTGCCGCTAGGTACAGCAGCAACGGTTCTTGTGGGTTGGGCGCAACCAGCACTGGGGTAGAGGAGAGGTACTTCTTCAAATCCTGTAGCGCTTCCTAGGCCTCCGTGGTCCACTCCATTGGGCTCGTCTTCTTCAAGATCTTGAAGAAGGGAAGGGCACACTCCGCGGACTTGGAGATGAATCTGCTCATGGCGGCAATGCAGCCAGTGAGCCAACACACGTCTTTGATCCATTTAGGTGCTTCAATCTGCTCGATGGCCTTGATCTTGTCTGGGTTTGCCTCAATCCCGCGCTGCGACACAAAGAACCCGAGAAGCTTGTCGGACGGGACACCAAAGACACACTTCTCAGGATTCAACTTTAGGTTGATCTTCTGCAGGTTCGCAAATGTTTCCTCCAGATCTTGCACAAGTGTTGCTTTGTCCTTGGTTTTGACCACTATGTCATCCATATAAGCTTCCATATTTCTATGTAGCTGGGGCTCAAAACCAATTTGGATTGCTCTTGCAAAGGTTGAGCCAGCACTCTTCAACCTGAAAGGCATCCGTAAAAAGCAATACGTACAACATGGGGTGATGAACATTGTCTTCTCCTCGTCTTCTTTTGTCATGAAGATCTGGTGATACCCTAAGTAGGCGTCGAGGAATGATAATAGGTTACACCCAGCCGTGGAGTCAACAATCTGGTCGATGTGCGGTAACGGGAAAGGATCTTTTGGGCAAGCTTTATTGATGTATGTGTAGTCAATACACAGTCTCCACTTCCCGTTTGCCTTGCGCACCACTACCGGGTTGGCCAACCACGTCGGATGGAGCACCCCCCTTACCAAGCCTGCCGCCTCTAGTTTTCTGATCTCCTCCGTGATGAACTCCTGCCTCTCCAGAGCTTGCTTCCTGACCTTCTGCTTGACGGGCCGTCCATGAGGACAGACAGCAAGATGGTGCTCAATCACTTCCCTGGGAACGCCGGGGATGTCGGAGGCTTGCCATGCAGACACATCGACATTTTCCCGCAGGAAAGTGACGAGCTTGCTTTCCTATTTGCTGTCGAGGGTGGAGCTTATGGTGAAAGCTCCCCCCATACCGTCCTCCTTGACAGGCACCTTCTTGGTCTCTGGTGGTGCAGCTCTGTACTTCTTGCTCTTGCTGGTGGAGCTCTCTAGCATGTCCTCAACGGGAGTGCAACATCCCAAAGAGGTGCGCTTGCCAGAGTGGGTGCGAGGGGTCTCGCTGGTCTTTTTCCCTCCCGGGAGTTTGTCGGCAGGAGCGGGTGCCTTGGCGATAGCTGCTGCAACTGCTTCCCGGTAGAGTTGGTCGGCGCAAATCAAGGCGTCTTTCTTGTCGGAGGGGACAACGATGATGTTCATCGGCCCGGGCATCTTCAGTGTGTTCTAGGCATAGTGTGAAGCCACCATGAACTTGGCTAGTGTCGGGCGGCCGAGGATCCCGTTGTAGGGCAAGGGGATCTCGGCTACATCAAAGACAATCCTCTCCATCCCGTGGTTCAGCTCGCCTCTGAACATCAGGGGCAACGTGACCTTTCTCTTTGGCTGGCTCCTCCCTGGATTGACCCCTTGCACTACAAAAAAAAGACACATCCGTGACATTTTGGGCCGAACGAAATTTTTTTCTGTCATACATATGACACTTCTATGAAGATAATTGTGACAAAACCCGGTATCATCATAGATCTGGTGCGCTCGTACTTCTATGAAAAAAAATCATGACAGAAAATGGGCTTTTCGTCCTGGGTGGGCCGGAAACGCAGCTGCATGACATTCTTTGGGCCATCCATGACGGAAAAAACCGTGGTAGAAGCGAGGGGGAGGAAAATTTCGGGGAGTTGCCGGTTACGGTGGGAGAGCGATGCGCATTTCTCTCGTAGAGGTACACGCGTGTGTGTGAGGCGTTGGCTCTAACTGAACCCGAGCGAGGCGTTGGGCTCTAAGGGAACCCGAGCAATTGCACTACAGGCTACGCGTTACTAAACCAGAGTGATCGATCGATGGCTATTAACTGAACCCGATGGAGCGATTCCTTCGCTACTGCTGCTAAC
>NC_041391.1:269023821-269025168 GCF_002162155.2 Triticum dicoccoides
CAGTGAGCGGTGGCGTTGCCTCTGGATGAACAGGAACCCGTGGTGTGGAGGGCTGGATGAACAGTAGACGGTGGAGGGGTGGCCGTGGAGGGGTGGTTGAACAGGACCCCGTGGTGTGGAGGGCTAGATGAAGAGTAGACGGTGGAGGGGTGCCCGTGGAGGGGTGGTTGAACAGTAGCCGGTGGAGTAGCGCACAGTGGAGGCTGGATGAACAGGAGCCCGTGGAGGCTGGAGGAGGTCGACCGTAGCCCGTGGATGCTGGAGGAGGTCGACGGTGGAGATGAACAGTATCCCGTGGAGTCCCGTTTTGCGGTATGCCACACCCCTCCCCCACCGTTTCAATCGTAGTGCTCCAACACAAGTCCGTCTCGTCCGTTTTGCGGTACGCCACACCTCTCCCGATCAACAGGACCCCCGTTTCGACCGTAGGAGGTCCGTTTCCTCCGTTTTGCGGTACGCCACACCCCTCCCGATCAACAGGACCCTCGTTTCAACCGTAGGAGGTCTGTTTCCTCCATTTTGCGGTACGCCACACCCCTCCCGAGCAACAGGACCCCATTCCGAACATAGGAGGTACGTTTCCTCCGTTGTGCGGTACGCCAGGCCTCGTTTCCATAGCCTGTTCCATCCAAGCCCCCCCGATGGACACGACCACGCATTCCGTTCCGACCCAGTCGGTTGACTCCCACGCATTCCGTTGCCTCCCGATGAACACGACGCATTCTGTTGCCTCCCCATGAACACGACGCATTCCGTTGCCTCCCCATGAACACGATGCATTCCGTTGCCTCCCCATGAACACGACGCATTCCGTTGCCTCCCCATGAACACGATCCCTCGCCGTACGTATGCGCGACTAGGCGTTCGAGACCCCGCCCGTATGTACACATACGTGGCCGTATTTTCTTTCTTGCACCCTAGTCGTTGTACGTACGTGTACATGCTACATGCGTGCCTCTACTACGACACGTGCGCGCCTCTACTACGACATGTGCGCACCTCTACATCGATCAGTATGTACGTACACGTTCGCGACCAGGATGACAACGCTATGTACGCTTCGACCAGGTGGGTCCCGACTGTCAGGCACTTCCTTGCCTGTGAAGATGTAGCTGGTGGGTCCCAGCAGTCAGGGGGCAAATCGTTTTTTTTGCCCGGACGCACTTCCTTGTGTGCGAAGGTGTAGCTACTGGGTCCCAGCAGTCAGGTGGGGCGAATCATTTTTTTGCCCGGACGCACTTCCTTGCGTGCGAAGGTGTAGCTGCTGGGTCCCAGCAGTCAGGGGGGCGAATCGTTTTTTTTTGCCCGGACGCACTTCCTTGCGTGCGAAGGTGTAGCTGGTGGGTC
>NC_041391.1:269025465-269050435 GCF_002162155.2 Triticum dicoccoides
GCTGGTGGGTCCCAGCAGTCGGGGGGCGAATCATTTTTTTTCGGACGCACTTCCTTGCGTGCGAAGATGTAGCTGGTGGGTCCCAGCAGTTAGGGGGGCGAATCGTTTTTTACCCGGACGCACTTCCTTGCATGCGAAGATGTAGCTCGTGGGTCCCAGCAGTCAGGGGGCGAATAATTTTTTCGCGAAATACGGTGGCCCATCCTGTGGGTCCCCACTGTCAGGTGGAGGAATAATTATTTTGCACATAATAAGGAGGCACTTCCTTGTGGCTGTCGTGGACCCAGCTGTCAGCCTCTCCACGTACAGTCCATGTCCGATAGAAGTCGTTCCTTGACCACGTTGACCACGCCGCGCCGAGAGCACCACAGCGGTGGACGATGGCGAGGCCTAGGAAGGGGACGACGTGGAGCCGGGGAAGACGTGGCGGTGGATGCACACGCGGAGAGGAGTACGAGGGTTCACTGGTTCGGCTGTGCTGCCATCGCCGCAGAATAACAGGGGGTGTGGGTGAGTGGAGGGATGGCTTGGCCAGCGGTGGGAGTAGTAGGGGCGGTGAGGCCTCCGCGGCAGCACAGCCGGCCACGGGAGGCAGGAGCAGGCAGCACGACCGGCGCTGCTTTGAGCGGCTGGAGCAAGAAGACCAGAGGTTGAAGAAGCACGTTGGCCGTTGGACGGACATCGTACGATCACCGCAGCTAGAATCGTTTATATTGACTAAGTTGACAAAGCCCTTGGTACGTCAACTTAGTAGGCCCACAGGTCAGCTTCCGAAACGGTGCACCCAGATGTCAGGGGGATGAATCATTTTTGGGCGGGTGAAGCTAGAATATCCGAGATTGAAGAAGAAGCACGGCATCCGTTGGATGGACATCCAACGGCCGCTGCTGCTAGAACCGTGTGTTGACTATAAGTTGACAAAGCCTTGCATACCCATCAACTCTGTTTTTTTAGGGGACGCGTCAACTTAGTAAGGCCAGAAGTGTGTGGTAGAGAACATATAGCCCATTTGAGATTTGTAAGAATGTGTAGCCCATTTTTGAATTCTAATGAAATTTACTACAGCCCATTCATAGTTTGTTAAAAGTACAGCCCATTTCAACCAACCGTTCAAAACAGAATTCAATAAAATTTCCCACATTTTGATGGGATCTAAATATTTTTATCCCGAAATTTTAGTCAGATTAAATACAATATAAATATAAATTTATATTGCGTGAAAATCCAACAAAACATTCCGCTTGCAACAATTAATGAAATTAAAATTTTCAATACTCCAAAAATAATATTTTATAAAGTAATCACTGTTTGGTGCATTTTTTTATAGTTACTACCCAGTTTTTATAATTACATCCCATTTATTATTTCTTAAAGCCCGTTTTCCTGTTAAGCCTAATGCATACCTCCTAGGAAAGATTTTCAGCCCAGCGGGGTGGAGAATAACAACTTGACCTTGCCTGGGTATTCCTAAAAAAAGTATAGCTAGGCTAGCCATTTTCAGCTTGAAAAAAATTAATATCTGGGCTGGGTATCTGGCCTGGGCTAGACGGGCCACAACCCGCCCAGCTAATACCTGCAACGATGTTTTCGTTGTTGTTCAGACGAGAAAAATTAATATCTGGGGTAAACATCGAAAAACTATGCAGTGCTCACACCTCAAAAACACAAATACTGCTTGAGCTGCTTGGTCCCAGCTATCGGCCGCTTCTTGTGCAATTCTCTCGTTTATTGACTACTCCCTCCTTTCTGGTTTATAATGCTCAATTCAAAAATCTCACCAATCAAGGTAGATGGCGAGTGGTGGAATACTTTTTCTAGTTTTGCAAAAGCACCTAATTAATGTTCTTGTTATCCTCAAAAAATTATGTTTATCAATGCATTAATTCCAATGCATGCATGCATAAAGTATATGCATTGGTCAATTTTCTCTTAATACTTGCATGCAATGATTTAATGCACCTTGGAATCTGAACATGTGATGGAAAACAACCAAATTGAGCCTTATAAAATGGAAAAACTAAAATTTTGAGATAAGCCCTATAAACCGGAAAGGAGGGTGTACATAGGTAGACAATGGTGTGGGACCGTGATGTCAGGAAACCAGGAGGAAAAATAAATTATAGTTATATATATATATATATATATATATATATAATAAGGAGGCACTTGCATACGTGAGGCTATGGACCTGGTGGGTCCCCATTGTCATCCTATCCAAGTAAAGTGATCTCCTCGCCCGCGCGCGCTTTCCGCCCGAAACAGTCAGCGCCTGCCGCCCTGCTTCCCGGTGCAGGCGACTACTCCGCCTTCATACGACACAAGTGCCGTCCGTCCGTCCATCTGCCGCACACATTAATAATACGCGGTTGCCGAGGCGGCTCTCCGGCGCCACACGTCCGTCCCTCCGCCCGCCCACCATCGCTATATAAACTGTTGCGCCGGCCATAGCCGCAGTCATCCGCATCTGTTCCCTTTCTCCTGTCCACACCACTACTGCCCACCATGGCTTCCTCGCGCTCCAGCGCTCTTCGGGACGGGCGGACGATGGACCACAAGGAGATAGCAGGCATTGCTGCCGACCGGATGGCCGGTAGGCAGCCGGAGGACGACGACGTCCCAATGGAGAACATGATAGTCGATGATCCGGCGCCAACCCCCTCCTCCGCGCCATCCTCACCGGTGCATTGCACCATGACCATCGGCGAGGCCCGTGCCCAATATATAGATAGGGTGAGGCAAATGCGTGACGAACAGTTCCAGGAGGCGTAGGCCGACGCCGCCTACAACCACCATCTCCTCCAGGAGCACCTACAGGCGGAGGATCAGATCACTGCAGAGCGGGGCGGAGTAGGAGGCACTGCTCGACTCGTACCGCTCCGCCCGCAAGGGCTGCCTCGAGCGCTGGCGGTACCGCATGCGGGTGGCGGAGGCTGCAGCCGCCTACAAAGAGGCTAGCAAAGAGGGCGATCAAGCAGGCAAGGCGCTATTTGGCGAGACCGAGGACGAGGCAGAGGACAATGCCGGCTCCAACGAGTCCCCGCTCCGCTGGCGTTGACGACGCCCTGCTCCATCGATGCCCCGCGGCGCCAACAATGATGCAGAGGACACCGCCGGCTCCGCCGACGCTCTGCGGCGCCAACAACGAGGCAGAGGACACCGCCGGCTCCGCTGAGGCCCCGCCCCGCCAACAACGAGGCAGAGGACATCGCCGGCTCAGCCGAGGCCCCACCATGCTGACAACATGGGGGAGGATTTCCACCGCTCCTCTGAGGCACCATCTGCCGGCAACAAGACAGAGGCATCGCCGGCTCCGCCGAGGCCCCGCCCCGCTGCCAATGAGGCCGCGCCACACAGAAAACGAGGAAGAGTAGAACATGGTAGGTCGCCGCCGCTCGGGTCCAAGTAAGGCCACCGCTGCTACCCTCCGGTTGAAGCCAAGCTAGGAGGGTTGACCATTGACGGCCGATTAGCTTCTTGGCGGCGACGTGGAGTCGGAGAGCTGCACTGGAGAAGAACGCTGCTTCTACTTAACTGCTGGTGCAGTTGGCTGACTGACACGTGGGCCCAACAGGCCACATGTCAGTTACGCAACTGCACCTGCAGTTAAGTCACTGAAGCTTCTGTTCGGCTCAGCGGGACACAGGTGGGTAGCTTCGGTTAATTAATTATACCTCCAGCGCACCCCTTTTTAGTTTTTTTTGAAAAGGAGGATCACCCCTAGCCTCTGCATCTGGGAGATGCATGCAGCCACAAACACCCCTTTTTAGTTGAAGAATGTATGAAATGTAATGAAATCCGGCATGTTTATATGAAATCCGACCGTGTATGAATGAATTTATTTCAATTAGTTCGAGTTCCTGTATCACTAGCATTGGATGAACATGCAAAACAATATGTACTAGCATTATTCCCAGGGTGATCACCACGTTTGTAGCAGTTTCACATGTACTCCCTCCGGTCCTTTCTAGTCTGCATACAAGTTTTGTCTGCAGTCAAAGTATCTCTACTTTGACCAATCTTATACAAAAAAGTATGCACTTTCACAATGTGTGAAGTAAAAAGGAAGAGAAGGAGTACAAAGAGTTTGAGCAGCTTTTTAGCGTTTCTGTACATTGCAATCAAACACACAGGCCTGGCAATTCATAGAGAACATTCAAAACAATCAGTGATTATGCATCTCAGCGACTCACATGTCAGAGGCAATATTTACTTCACAACTAAAGAATAAAGAAAAAATTGATCGCCGCTGCTGACAGCAAAGGGCATCCCATTCGAAAATATCAAATGCATATCTTGCTAAAATCAATGAGCAAAATTTGACAAGGTTGTCCCATTCCAAAATATCAGATGCCTACGATTGTGGAATGGGCAGGGTTTGCCATCAGTTCGGACATTGACATGGCACCTCGTGCTAAAGAAACCAGCTGTTCTTTTTGTGCAATTCCACCAAAATCAACCAAGTTCGCATGTAGCTTGTATGATTTCGCCCTTATATGTTGCAACGCCTTGAACTTATGGGCACCTCCTTTCTTGTGGTGGAAATGAATGATTCGATGTATTCATGAACATTTTGTGCAGTTCCCGTTGAAATCAAGCTGAGCACCCCTGTTTGCACAAATACAAAAAAGTGATTAGTTTAAAGCAAACTGTACTATGAATTGACAGTTTCAACAGGCACATACATGGTCCATGTAGAGCACACTTTTAGAAAAATGGAACTCACCAGAAACAATCCTAGAAAACATTGTACTCGCGCATCACAGCAAAAAATGGAGATTTGTCAGTCCTTCTGAGCTGAAGTTAGTTTGGTCTGATGAGAAGATAGACAATGCTTCTTCATCCTGGCATAATTGGAACTAGTCACTTCACGTACTCCATATTCTTCTTCAGAGGAAGATGATCCTTTTATGCAAAGACAAGAGGACTACTAAATGCTAGCATCCATGTTTGTTCGAAAAAAGGAAAGGAAATATTTAAAACAGCACAGATGAAGCACTTCCCAAGGACAATACCACTTTTTCATGACAGTATCTAAACAGTAGCACAACACCAATAGAGATGATAAAGCTCAATCATATGGATGAAATCAGTGGGCAAGTACCAACCTTTGTCAGGAGGCTGATTGTGTAGAGCATACAGATGAAGCACTTCTCGGGAACCATCTGTTGCTAGCTACGGGGGTGGCCATGCTTATTATATACTCCTCGATTAGTTTAATGTTTCCAACATCTTCTTGTGCAGTTCCACTAAAATATAGGGTATCTTCAAAGAAAATCCCTGTTTGCACAAGTAGAGATAATTATGTATGGCATCAAATCAGTGGCAAAACAATTGCTCGTTCCAGCCATAGCAATAAATTAAGATGCAAAACTATATCATTACTTGTGTCATCACAGTTCCAGTGCTTCATTACAGCACTGGGAGTTGATTTTTGTTTTTCTTCCGCTTGTTCTTCCCCGTCATCACTTGGTTCAATAACAGACAAGCTTCGCCTTCAATGTAAGATTTGGCATGTCAATTAGGGAGCACAAGTATAGTACTAAGCTTAATTTTCTGATGAAAGTGGCAAAATACAGGCCAGCAGTTGTGAAATATCCTTATCTTACCTCAATGGGATATTACGGTGCACATACAGATTGGAAGTCTTGTCTCCATTTGTGCAGTTCACTAAAATCAAGCAACATTATCATACAAGTAGCACAACATATGAAAGCACACTGCAGAATCATGTGAAAGAAAGATAGTACTGACCTCTCATGATGCGGAATTCAAACAACTCACAAGAAGAAGATCTGAACCAAATTCGCCTTAACGGATAGGAAGTAAGATCTCCTCTTGTGTAGTTCCACTAAGATCAAGCAATCAAGCAACATTGTCGGTGTGACATTTTGGTTGAACTGCACAAAACACTCTTAAAACAAAAGTGTTTTGTGCAGTGCAATAAAAGGTCACAATGGCAACGAGGTGAAGTAGATAACCCTGTTTACACAGAGGTGCAAAGGAAACAATTAGTGGTCAATAACGGTGGATGACATAGAAGCCAACAAAAAGAAGCATCTACCTTATCGAAATGGGAAAGAAAGCAAGACAGTAGCATTTCTCAAACGGTGGCATTGATTAATATTAACATAGAGATTATATTAATAATAAAATTCTTTAAACATGTAATTTGCTTTTAACTGTGGCATTGCATCAATTTTCCAGCGGCATTATTAGAGGGTGTTTGTTTACAGGGACATTTGGGTGTAGGGACTAAAAAACTCTGTGTCAGTCACATCTAAACCAAACAGGAGGGACTTTTCGGGACTAAAAGTGGGCATTTGGGACTAAAGAAAGAAGACCCCAAGGGAGTCTTTTTGGGACTTTTTCCAACAGTTTCCCCTGCCACGCATCGCACCTTGTTTCTATTAGTTCATTACTAGGGGTAACATGGTCTTTTATCATGTCATTTAATAACCTCTAGTCCATGTTTAGTCCCTGGAACCAAGCAGGTAGGGACTAGGGAGTTTTTAACCAAACAGGGCCATAGATTAACAACAGCTAATGAGTTGCACGGGACAGTGGACGCACCAGCACCATGTGCATATACCGATGTACTGTGGTCATGCACAGTCTGTTGCAACGAAGAACAAACAACCAAGGAGCATATTTGTGTTGGTCCCAGTTTTGTTATCTTTAGACACCTTTCCCTATGTGAGCGCAGCAAATCTAGTCCTGCTCAAACTCTACAGCCTTGTCCCTTCCTTTCCTTTTTGAACTAGTACTTTTGCCCCTTCCTTTCCTCTTTGAACCACGTCCTAGATTTATGCGATACAACTTCCCCCACTACTTTCCCCCATTCCTTTCCTCTTTGAACCACGTCGTAGATTCATGTTATACAACTTTCCCCCTTCATTTCCTCTTTGAACCATGTCCTAGATTCATGCTATATACAACTTTTCCCACTACATTCCCCCACTCCTTTCCTCTTTGAACCACGTCCTAGATTCATGGTATACATGCAGCTAGAGCAATGCATGTGGAGTAAGTAAAATATACCTTAAGGTTCTTGCGGCGTGGTTCGGTGGGCGATGGGATGACGGCGAAGAAGAAGGGGTCGGAGGCTCTCCCGCACCGCCGCTGGGTGGAAAGTGAACAACAGTGCCGGTAGTGGATTCCCTCCCTCGCCGACGGCGACAGCGTTAAGCTTCCTTCCCTTCCCGGCGGACGGATCCTGTCGGCTCTTTGAGCAGCAGTGAGGGGAGAGAGAGGCCAACGAAGTCTTGTTTAGATCTGGAGAGGGCGAGAGAGTGTGAAGAGAGCAACTACAAGCGCTGAGGCTCCAGCGTGTATATATATATAGGAGAGAGAGAGAGTGAAGCGTGCAAACCCTAGAAAACATTTTGACCAGTCAAAGAATCCTCATGGCAAAAATTATGCTCAAGTGTAGTTATTGAACCCGAGACCTTAAGCTTGATGAGCGAACAGGCTAAGCAGCTACACAACCCTCCCGTTATGTTCAACGAGAGGAAAATAACCTTTTATACATTCCTGCATTCGTGTGACAGGCATGCTGTGTTTTTTTTGTGTGTGTGGGAGTCATTAGGATTTCAATCATAATCATGTCATGTGGCTTTGGTGGTAAGACTATCCACAGTGGTGCAGAAATAATGCAGCCTTAGTCACCTTACCTCTCTCCACGTAGTACGTTGGGTCCCACCAGTCATAGGGTGAAACAAACAAATTAATAAGAAAAATTAAAAGTGCCAGCGGTGTATCTTACTACCTCACACATCTCGCTACTGCTCGGGAACACTGTCCAATTGATCCCTCTGTTCGCTCACGTACTATTTTAAGTGAATCGTTATTATAACATGCACACAAATTTTGGGCACTTGTATTCGACTTAAGTCAGTGTGCCACCGTATCTCGTATACTTACTACTCCATCCGTCTAGGTGTAATAAGTCATGTTACAAGGTGCAACGAGACCAAGGTGTATGCGTGTGTGTGTGTTTAACAGCATGTGTGTGTTAGAGAGTGCGACAGATCGACCTACTCCTACACTGATATGGTGTGTAGTGTACGATTTTAGCCCCGAGAGTTGGTGCATCCTCTCGTTTCCCGGCGTGTCCAGTAGGGACATGCGGATAGCTGCCACGCCCGCTCCTGACCAGCCTGGCCCACCCAAAGCCCCTCCATCGCCCGCGCGCGCTTCCCGCCCGAAACGGTCAACGCCGCTCCAAAGAATCGGTGCCGCATTCATGCCCGCGCAAAGCGGATGCGACCTCTCACTGGCGCAAGAGTGATGGTTGCTTCGTCCGTCCAACTTACTGCTGGGTCTATGTGATTTGACGGCTCATTGGTCTTTATTACCGAGGTGGTAGGACTGCTGGATGTCCCACGCTTTCGGCAAAAGGAGGTAGTAGATTACAATTTTCTCCATTCTTACAGCGGAGGAGTGCAAGAGCAGTGAAAACACGCAGCCTCAGTGATTACATGGCCCACCTCACACTATCACCGTGCGACACCTAACTCTTTACATAGTACTCCCTCCGTTCCTAAATATTACTAGATGAGTCCCCGCTCGTTGCCGCGGAACAGCGTATATCTCTCTGCGCAAAATTATTGATTCCATAGAACTAAAAAAATCTATAACCGCATGACAAATGTGGTAGCCAAACTAAATAAACTCCCATCATCATTTAGATCATCCCACGTAAGGAAAAAAGATCAGCCAACTCCTACTGCATAATGGGATTATATTTTTCTTTTTGACATGTTAATGGACTTAAAAGCTCACTTACATGCATGCTACCGGTGCATGCTTGCATGCAGACATGTTGATGTGATTTAAAACCCACTCACATGCATGTCCCACGGTATTTCTGCATGCTTGCATGTGGCTTAGTGCGGAGCCTCTCAACGTCTAGATCAGATGGCTATTATGACTGATTTACTTCATCTAACAACTACGTCAATTTTGATGATGTGGCTCAAGGAGAGGATAGAGAATTCCTAGTAGTGGGGGCTATCTATTACTAGTAGATAAGTCTTTGTAGAGATTCCACTAGGTGAACTACATACGGAACAAAATGAATGAATCTACACTTAAAATGCATCTATATACATCCGCATGTGGTTAATGGTGAAATCTCTACAAACACTTATATTTAGGAACGGAGGAAGTACTAGTATAGTACTAGTACGTACTGTAATTTATCATCGAGATAAATTTGTACAATGCTATGAAGCTTCCAGCTCCTGTTACATGTATCTTGCATCCAAGGTTGCTCGTTGCAACATTTCATCAAATACAAAGGAGACTAACATGCATGCTATTGCATCTCAATGATTGACAGATCATAGCAAATATGTACTCCCTCCATTCCAAAATAAGTGTCTCAACTTTGTGCAAACTTCAGTACAAAGTTGTACTACTACTAAAGTTGACACTTATTTTGGAACAGAGGCAGCTAAAGAAAAAAACGATCCATGCAGTCCCTAGCCCTTGAACTGTGAACCCTGACCAATCTTCAATTTGCTGGCAACGTTCGAGCTTCCTAATAAATGAAGTTTGCAACCTTTTGACCATCGGATCATTTTGTGCAGTTTCACCAAAATCGAGATGAGCATCCCTGTGGCAAAGAAATTGAAGTAGCGTGATTAGAATAAGATTACTAGGACTAGTTGATGAGACATAAACTCATCACAAATATAGTACATAGAAGCCAGTAGAGGTATCAGGTATGTGCGGGGCAAAGAAGTAGAGAAATATCCAAAGGGAGTGATGTGGGCAGGTGGAGCAATGGTGCAAGCCGGCTGTAAAGGGAGTTGTACCTGAGGGACGTAGCTCAACCTTGAGGAGGGCGGCGGGAGGCGGCAACTACCCACGTCGCGGCAGTGAGCAAGGGACGAAGGCAACCTCACCGGCTTTGTGAGAGAGAACGGCGGGGACCTCTGGTCGGGACGTGCCGACAGTGGGTTTTCACCGTCGGTGACGGCCACCGCATCTACACTAAGCATCCACCCCTTCCCCAAGCGGACGTGATCCGCCGGGATGTTAGAGATGTGGCCACAGTCATTTTGTGCGAGAGAGTGTGAAGAGAGTAACCCCAGCAAGCAACCGTGTAGGCTGGCCCGTCCTGACTATGTATATAGTGGAGCGGTTTCCTTTTCTCTCCATATGAACCTATCATATTGCGTACGTGCCACTGAAGAAAAAAAATTATTTATAAATGATGCAGCACCTACTACTCATTCTCCTATAACCTTGCGCTTGGCATCTCCAAAATATTAACCTTGCGATTGGCTCTTCGCCTCTTCGGGAAGTCGAGCAATAATGGTAGTGCAGTATATATCGTTCTGGCTATATGAGACCGAATGAATTGCTGCACGTCCACCACGTGGGCCAGGGTCGAGGGGCGAGGGAGAGTGCTACTACATACGGAGCAAAATGAGTGAATGTACACTCTAAAATACGTCTATATACATCAGTGTTTGGAGTATGTACTAGTAGTTCATATTAAAATCTAGTAAAGGACATATATATTCCAAACAATATGATATAATCTCTATAACCAAGGTAGTAGGGACGAGGAGTAAATGGAGGGAGTAAAATTTTTCTCCTCGTCCTGCGAGCCACCGCGTGCATGGGCGAGGGAGGAGCAAGCTTCACCTCATCCTGCGAGCCACCGCGCCCGTGGGCGGGGGAGATGGCGTACTAAGCAAGATTCTCCTCGTTCTGTGAGTTGACGGGACACATCAAAAGTACTCCAGTGTGTAGAGCCTTGCCTCTAAGGTAGGTGTCGGTGTCAAAACTGGCGGATCTCGGGTAGGGGGTCCCGAACTGTGCGTCTAGGCGGATGGTAACAGGAGACAAGGGACACGATGTTTTACCCAGGTTCGGGCCCTCTTGATGGAGGTAAAACCCTAAGTCCTGCTTGATTAATATTGATGATGTGTATTACAAGAGTGGATCTACCACGAGATCAAGGTGGCTAAACCCTAGAAGCTAGCCTATGGTATGATTGTTGTAATGGAGGTTATCTCCTACGGACTAAAGCCCTCCGGTTTATATAGACACCGGAGAGGGCTAGGGTTACACAGATTCGGTTACAATGGTAGGAGATCTACATATCCGTATTGCCAAGCTTGCCTTCCATGCCAAGGAAAGTCCAATCCGGACACGGGACGGAGTCTACAATCTTGTATCTTCGTAGTCTTGGAGTCCGGCGGACGATGATAGTCCAGCTGTCCGGACACCCCCTAGTCCAGGACTCCCTCAGTAGCCCCTGAACCTGGCTTCAATGACGATGAGTCCGGCGCGCATAATGTTCGGCATTGCAAGGCGGGTTCCTCCTTTGAATAATCCAGAGAAGATTGCGAACACCAGGATAGTGTCCAGCTCTGCAAAATAAATTCCACATTCCTCCGTAGAGAGAATAATATATACACAAGTTCAATCTGCTGACGTATTTTGTGGCATGACGTCACACCACTTCCAAGCCTTTACTCGAATTGTTTTTTACTATACCACCTCAGCGCGTTTAGCGAAGCGGTTTCCTTGGCACGTCTTGTCTAAGTAGAGATCGTGTTCCCCTTATTCCGGGATTCTCATCAATACGGACGTGGGTAACCCAACCGCGCCATTGATGGTGGCGCTTGGGAGATAAGCGAGTTTTACCAGGCTAGTGGGGATGCATAGTCTTCATCTGCCTATATATAAGGGATAAGGATTCACCTTCTCACCTACGCCTTCTTCCTCCTTTGCTTATCCAACTCCGCGCACTCGAGCTCTAGCGCCCAAGTTCGCGCATCTCGCCTCGACCTTCTCCGACCATGTCCGGAGCGGGAGGTAAATGGTTGGCCTCCACCGTTAAGGAGGAGCACATCACAAAGCTGCGCAATGCCGGATACCTTTCCGGCGACATCGCGCACCGGCTGCCCGATGAGGGGCAGCTCATCCCCACCCCCGGGCCCCATGAGAGGGTCGTTTTCCTCCCCCACTTCCTCCGCGGACTAGGCTTTCCACTTCACCCCTTTGTCCGGGGGGTCATGTTCTACTACGGCCTGGATTTCCATGATCTGGCGCCGAACTTCATCCTCAACATCTCGGCATTTATCGTTGTGTGCGAGGCCTTCCTCTGCATCCAGCCCCACTTTGGCTTGTGGCTCAAGACCTTCAATGTCAAGCCGAAGGTAGTGAAGGGCACTCAAGCGGAGTGCGGAGGCGCCATGTTGGGCAAGATTCCCAACGTCCTTTGGTTCGAAGTGGCCTTCATGGAATCCGTCAAGGGGTGGCAGTCGGGGTGGTTCTATATCACCGAGCCGCGCGACCCTACGTGGGCGGCGGCCCCCGAGTTCAGATCTGGTATCCCTACGCAGCTCACCTCCTAGAAAGAGAAGGGCTTGCTGTGGGGTAATTCGAAGGAGCTGACGAGACTCCAAGCCTGTATCCAGAAGCTGGTGAACAAGAAGCTCAGGCTGGTTAACGTGGTCCAAGTCATGCTCGTCCGCCGGATTCTCCCATGCCAAGAACGGGCATTCAATTTGTGGGAGTTCGATCCGGAACAGCACCAGGCGTTGAGCGGGCTCTTCGACACAATGTATGAAGGCGCCTGGAGGGTGCTGTTTAAGGGCGCCGAAGCCCCTGCATCCGCGACGGAAGATCGCGGATTCCACTCGCAGCGTCCCGCTGACGAGGTAAGTGATTCTACCCCTTTATGAGACACTTGTTGTTAATAGTTCGACCCTAAGCGGGTCTTAATCTCCCTTTTCCTTTGACAGGAATGGATGAAGAAGGCCGAGCAGCTCATCTGCCCGGCTCCCATGCCAGAAGACCCAGTGGACGCCCGTCTAGCGGGGCTGTTGGTTACGGCACCGCACGTGGTGCCGGAGAAGAAGGCCAGGAAGGTGGCCGCGGGTACTCGAAAGAGTTCCCGTTTTCAGGTGTCCGACGACTCCGAGGCGGATTCCTCCCCCGAGGATGAGGAGGAGGAAGAAGACTCTCTCCCAGAGGAGGAAGAGAGAAAGAGGAAGGCCTCCCCAATAGGGGAGGCTGAAGGGTCCAAGAGGGGGAGAACTATTCCCCCGGACAGCTCCGCCAACACCAACGCTGGCGAAGAAGAGTGGCCCTCAAGGGCCAGGCCTCAGGCGAGATCGTAAGTATCCGGATCCCTGAATGATCTACAATTTCTTTTTGTTCACATAGTGTCCTTCTAATGCCGCATACTGCCTGCAGTACGGCCGACGATGATCTCCCTGCTTCGTCGAGCGGGTCGTTGGCTGCTTCGGATGTGGGGATGTGGAATCCATTCCGACGGCCTCCACCCCTCGCGCCACTGAGGACGCCGAGGTGGGATCCCGGGAAGGGACCCATCAGGGGGAGCCTCCGGAGGCGCCGCAAGGCAGCCTCCTGGACTTTGCGCCGGACTCTACGCCGGAACCTGCAGTGGTTCCAGAGTCCGGCAGGCGGCCCCTTCGCAAGAAGGGCAAGACCATGACACCGGCGGCCTCCGTCCAACCGGAGGCGCCGGACAACTTGTTGGAGGCGCTCAAAGGCGCTGCCATCGAGGAAGAACACCACACTATCATGAGTGCGGTGATTCAGAAGGTTCAGCTCGCCAAGAGCGGGCTGACCGAAGCCTGTAGCAGCCTTCTAACAGGCTTTGAGGTAAGAAAAATTATGTAATGTAATACCGCATAGACAGTAGCCCCTGATGCTCAGTTCGGCGTTCGGAAAGAAAAGCCGGACTGAGGATCTAAAAAGATATACGCAGGGTTGCTAAAAAATATGTCAATATGGGTTTGCAGGCTGCGCTGCTGACCTCTGCCGCACTGACTGCGGAGGTCGGTGCATTGAAGCAGGATCTCGAGCGGTCCGAGCAAGAGCTCGGCCGTGCCAAGAAGCAGCTCGAGGACAAAGACGGTGAGTAACACCACTTTAATGATTTACCTTACAGAAAAGGATTTAGGTTGCAATAAAAATGACAAGGATAACGTGGGCACTGCAGGGGCCACTAACGAGGTGGCAACCCTGAAGGAGGCTGCGTCCACGGCCGAACACAATGCGGCCGCAGGACGGGCAGAGTGAGAGAAGCAGGAGGCACGGGTGGCGGAAGTGCGGCAAGAGCTCCAGGCTCTCATGGAGAAGCATGAGAGTTTGGAGCGCGACTCAAAGACTCGAGAGTCCGAGCTTGCCTCGGCTCTCGAAAGTGACAAGTCCGCCAAGGCCGAGGCCCGTAAGGCCCTTCAGGAGGTTGAAGATGTAAAGAAGATAGCGGCGGGTAAGGCATTTTTCATACAAAGCAAGCATGTTAATGTAAACTACCTGACACTTACCCGATCGTAGCTCTCCAGGGGCGTTTGCAGATCTGCCGCGCAGTGTATCCGATGCCGCCGCATTCTACCGTGGCCAGGAGGGGAGCTCAACGGAGAAGGTCTTCTGGTCTCAGTACGCTGAGGCCGGCCATCCGGTGCCCCCTAGCGACCAGCTGAAGCAGCTGGTCGAGCTCCACAAGGCGGCTGAGGAGGCCATGAAGGGCCTCATAGTCCGGCTGTGGCCTGGACAAGCCATGCCTGGGAGCTACTTCGGCCTTGTGCGGCGGCTGGTGGATGCGTGCCCCTGGGTGGAGGTCGTCAAGCGCTCTGCCTGTATTGAAGGTGCTCGTCGGGCCCTTGCCCGCGCGAAGGTGCACTGGGGCAGGCTAGATGCGGAGAGGCTTCTTACTGACCCGCCGCCAGCGGGCAAGGGGTATCATACGCCCGAAATGTACTATAAGACTATCCTGAAGGGTGCCCTCAATATTGCGGATGAGTGCCCTAGAGATGTAGTTATTGAGTAAACTCGCTATGTATTATCCTGTGCACTGAAAACTTTGTTCAGATGCGCTTAAGCAACGCTTGTTTAATTTAAAATATTACCTTCTGTGCGGCCATTTATAAAGTCTGAGAGATGGCAAGTCGTTGACTTCAGCCCCCGAGCCGCAAGTGTTGGGGTGTTCGGGATAGACTTGAGCACTCTTGTTCCCATTTTTGGGTCCATCTAAGGAGGTGCTCAACACGACGAACAAGGCGACCGGACTTATATTGCTTGAACACTCTCACTTAGCCATAGAATTCTATAATTTTAAATTTCGGCGAAGCCCCTAGTATTCGGAAGACCGAATTCAGGGCGCTATCCACGCCTTCGTCGAACATTATCCGGTACTTCACTCGAAGCGGCATGAGTCTTTAGGGACCCGAAAAGACCTCTCGAACAGCGACCAGTCTCTCGCCTTATCACGCCAGTCAGTTTTAGCTTTCTCCACTGAGGCGCTCGCCCAGCTCAACCGGGGCGCAATCGCAGTGGTTCTCCCAGTGCCACCTTAGCCGACAGAACGGAACGTAAGGCACCAAAACGTGGGAGCCGGGCAAACCCAACTATTGACCCAAGACATGATTCGGAGCCAATTCATATAATGCTATAAGTTCGGGGTGCCGCACTTGTGAAAGTGTTTGGACTTATCACACCATAATGCGGGGAACATAAGCCCCTGGTGTATTAGGCCGTACCAAAATATACGGGTGCAAGATGTCGTTAATGAACATATGTGTAAAGTAATGCGATAACGGGCAAAAATGCTGCATTATTTATTCAAGGAATTCTGCTATGAGTGCGGAAGGATACAAATAGTGCGGTAAGCAAGGGATTGGACTAAATAAACATGCCCCCCTCCAGGGGTGGGCCGCGGACTGGTGTATATAATCGAATTTAATGCTCGTAAAGGAGACCACCTGAGTGTTCGTCGCAGCCTTCTTCCCTCCCTGGCTGTTGCATCGTGAGTTCGGCGGGTTCGCCGCCGGACAGAGCCCCTGACGAACGGAGTCCTGTATATAAAAGAAAAACAAAGAAAAAGGTGACACACTTATGAGCTCCTGGCGTGGTCGAGCCGCACTCTGGATCTGTTGTGGTCGTGCCCCTCCCCCTAGGCCCATGGTATCTCCAGAGCGTAATGATGTACGCGGAGGGTTGGTCCTGCAATCGAGGGCTGGGGTTGGGGACGCATTGCTACGCGTGCTCGGAACGTGCTAGGTGGTCTTGGTTGATGTTGCTCCGGGCGCGTTTTGCCGTGTCCGGCCGTTTAACGGCCGGACTCGAAAATTGCCTTAAAAGGCTGCTTTGTACTTCTGCCGCGAGAGCCGCTGTATGTTCCTCTGTTCGGAGGGAGCGTTCCGTATTTCCATTGACCGTCATGACTCCACGAGGGCCTGGCATCTTGAGCTTGAGGTATGCGTAATGCGGCACCGCGTTGAACTTTGCAAACGCGGTTCGTCCGAGCAGAGCGTGATAGCCGCTGCGGAACGGTACTATGTTGAAGATTAACTCCTCGCTCCGGAAATTGTCCGGGGATCCGAAGACCACTTCCAGTGTGACTGAGCCTGTACAATTGGCCTCAACACCTGGTATGACACCTTTAAAGGTTGTCTTTGTAGGTTTAATCCTTGAGGGGTCTATGCCCATCTTGCGCACTGTATCCTGATAAAGCAGGTTCAGGCTACTGCCGCCGTCCATCAGGACTCTTGTGAGGTGAAATCCATCGACGATTGGGTCTAAAACCAATGCGGTGAATCCGCCATGGCGGATGCTGGTCGGATGGTCTCTTCGATCGAAAGTGATCGGACAAGACGACCATGCATTGAACTTCGGGGCGACTGGCTCCATCGCGTATACGTCCCTTAGTGCATGCTTCCGCTCCCTCTTGGGTATATGGGTTGCGTATATCATGTTTACCGTCCGCACTTGTTGGGGGAAACCCTTCTGTCCTCTACTGTTCGGCGGCCGGGTCTCTTCCTCGTCGTCGCTATGCAGCGCCTTGTCATTGTTTTCGGCAATTAACTTGCCTGCCTGCTTGAATACCCAACAGTCTCTGTTGGTGTGATTAGCTGGCTTTTCGGGGGTGCCATGTATCTGGCATAAGCGGTCGAGTATTCGGTCCAAATTGGACGGACCCGGAGTGGTTCTTTTGAATGGCTTCTTCTACTGACCGGGTTTAGAGCCTCGGAATCCGGCATTGACTGACGTATCCTCTTTGTCGTCGCCGTTAATGCAGCGTTTATTTTTGTTTCGACGCGACCTGCCATTGTGGTCCTTAGTATCTGGACTGCCAGAATTTTTACTGAGGTTATTGCTGCGAGCTAGCCAGCTATCCTCTCCCGTACAGAAGCGGGTCATTAACGATGTGAGGGCTGCCATGGATTTCGGCTTTTCCTGTCCTAGGTGCCGGGCTAGCCACTCATCGCGGATGTTATGTTTGAAGGCTGCGAGGGCCTCTGCATCCGGACAGTCGACGATTTGATTTTTCTTTGTTAAGAACCGTGTCCAGAACTGTCTGCCCAATTCATTTGGCTGCTGAATTATGTGGCTTAGGTCATCGGCGTCTGGTAGCCGCACATATGTGCCTTGGAAGTTGTTGAGGAATGCGGCTTCCAGGTCCTCCCAACACCCCATTGACTCTGCGGGCAGGCTATTAAGCCAATACCGAGGTGGTCCTTTAAGCTTGAGTGGGAGGTATTTGATGGCGTGGAGATCGTCACCGCGGGCCATATGGATGTGAAGGAGATAATCTTCGATCCAAACCGCGGGGTCTGTCGTGCCATCGTAAGATTCAATGTTTACGGGTTTAAACCCTTCAGGGATTTGATGATCCATTACTTCGTCAGTGAAGCATAGCGGGTGTGCGGCGCCTCTGTATTGAGCAATATCACGACGTAGCTCGAGTGAGCGTTGTCTGCTATGTTCGGCCCGGCCGGAATTGTTGTATCCGGTGCGACGGTATTCGTCGTGGGTCGTGGGGCGCCCACGTGATCCGTAGATGGATCTGGATTGCCTTGCTTTGTCCTCCAATATATCTCGCAAGTCCGGCGCGTTCCCTCTTGGCTTCGTACTCTTGGAGCAATGCCGGGGTACGGTCTTGGTGGAGGGCCTAGATGCCTCTCTGTGCGCTGGTGATCGGTCGGCCACGAGGTGGTCGGTTGGTCGTATTGTGCGCTGGTGATGAAGGTATGTATGCTTCTTCCTCTAATGGGGGGAGCAACTTGCGTTTTAGGTAACTCTTGGAGGGACGTTCGAGTTCATACTCTTCGGCCGCGAGGACCTCAGTCCATCTGTCGGCCAGCAGGTCTTGATCAGCTTGAAGCTGCTGCTGCTTTTTCTTTAGGCTATTTGCCGTGGCGATAAGCCTGCGTTTAAAACGCTCTTGTTCGACGGGATCCTCTGGCACGATGAATTCGTCGTCATTGAGGCTTGACTCGTCTCCGGAGGGAGGTATGTAATTATCATCCTCCACCTCTTTGTCTGCCTCTCTCTCGTGAGGGCTTCCTTCTGCCTCCTCCTGCGCTGAATCTTGCTGGAGGGGATTGTCTTCGGCGCTCTCTGGGGTGTTGTTATCCCCTGTGCCGGAATCTCCATTCTTGCTGTGGCGGGATTTAGAGCGGCGCCGCTGACGTCGGTGCTTGGGCTGTTTCTTTAGGGAATCTGCCTCCGCTGCTTCCTCGCCGTCCCCCTCTTTCGGGGTGTCCACCATGTATATGTCATATGACGAGGTGGTCTTCCAGTGCCCTGTAGGCACTGGTTCTTGATCTTCTTAGGCATCGTCGTCCATACCGTCGATGTCTTCGGAGTCATAGTCTAGCATGTCGGTTAGATCGTCGGCAGTGGCTACAAAGTGGGTGGTGGGTGGGCTCTGAATTTCTTCGTCGTCCGCATCCCAACCATCCTGTCCATAGTCCGGCCAGGTCTCTCCGGATAGAGAGAGATGTTTTAGCGAATTTAGGATGTCGCCAAAGGGCGAGTGTTGGAAGATGTCCGCGGTGGTGAACTCCATGACCGGCGCCCAATCAGGTTCGATTGGCAGGGGCGCGGGAGGTTCGGAGTCCGGCAGGGAGTCCGGCAGGGAGTCCGGCACCTCGGAGTTACGAGCTTTGCAGGGGACGAGGTTAGTGTTCGGCTCCATCGCCGTGGAAGTTGCAGCCCCCAAGGCGGTGTCCAACCACCGGTCCTCGATCTGGGCGATCGGTTCCGGACTGGGGGCCGGAGCGGATTCGTGTGCGGCCACCAAGGCACTGTCCGGCGGCAGAGCTAAATCATGCCCATCGTGACAGTGCGGCATGCTCGGCTGTGGCTCGAGTCCGTCGAAGATCAAGTCCCCGCGGTCATCGGCCGTGAAGTTTAGGCTTCTGAACCTGACCTGATGGCCAGGGGCGTAGCTTTCGATCTGCTCCAGATGGCCAAGTGAGTTGCCCCGCAGTGCGAAGCCGCCGAATACGAAGATCTGTCTGGGGAGAAAAGTCTCACCCTGGACGGCGTTGTTGATTGGAGAAGCCATCGAGCCTATCGGTGACGACACAGAGGAACTCTCAATGAAAGCACCAATGTCGGTGTCAAAACCGGCGGATCTCGGGTAGGGGGTCCCGAACTGTGCGTCTAGGCGGATGGTAACAGGAGACAAGGGACACGATGTTTTACCCAGGTTCGGGCCCTCTTGATGGAGGTAAAACCCTACGTCCTGCTTGATTAATATTGATGATGTGTATTACAAGAGTGGATCTACCACGAGATCAAGGAGGCTAAACCCTAGAAGCTAGCCTATGGTATGATTGTTGTAATGGAGGTTATCTCCTACGGACTAAAGCCCTCCGGTTTATATAGACACCGGAGAGGGCTAGGATTACACAGAGTCGGTTAAAATGGTAGGAGATCTACATATCCGTATTGCCAAGCTTGCCTTCCACGCCAAGGAAAGTCCCATCCGGACACGGGACGGAGTCTTCAATCTTGTATCTTCGTAGTCTTGGAGTCCGGCGGACGATGATAGTCCGGCTGTCCGGACACCCCCTAGTCCAGGACTCCCTCAGTAGGCCCCACATGGTTTGCCTCTTTTTTTAATTTAACATAATGCATCAAGTCACAATTTGTTTGTTCACCCGCGGTAGACGATCCTCCCTCCACCAAGTGGACAACCAGTACACGTGCCAAATCACCACGTGGGCTGCCTTTTTCGTATAGAAATGAGCTCCACCTTGTACCTGCGCGGGTGTGGTTCGGAAAGAGACGGGAGTACGTGCGCCGTGCATGCACCTCTTCCCTTCGTGCACGTCCCCCACCTACGTGGGTGTGCGTGAGAGATACAAACCGCGTTTGTGAGTTTTTTTGTTTTGTGGTGGGGTGGGGGTGGGGTGGGGGGTTGATTTCGTGAATTATTTGTGGGAATATGCGTCGATGACATCTCAAACAAAATTTTTCATGCAATGTGTGTGAAATGGAGGCCTATCCATATCATACATAAATGGTCGGGCAATCCACGAGAAGAGAGGGAGGGGTCATAGCTATCGATAGAGTCGAAGAGAGGATCAAGTACGGGTTGGTGCGAGATCGATGAAGAGAGCCATCGAAATTGTGTGTGTGTGTGCAAGTCAAAGATATAGGGCGATTGGCCTACCGGAATGTTACAGGGCACATGTCAAGTTTGTGTGTGGCAGGGAGACATGACTAGAGCGCTTAATGTATCAGTGTGTGTGGGGGGGGAGGGGGTGGGGGAGGGGTAGGCAGAGGCCTAACTGTAGAGGTAGAACGACTCGTATATGTGTTGAGAAGGAGAGACCCAGCTATGTCTTGAGGGAGATCGGTCGACATCCATACATAACTGAAGGACGGGAAATATGATGGGACAAAGAGAGAGAGAGAGAGAAGAGAGAGAGGGAGGGAGAGGGGTAGAGTGCTGGATGGGTGATGGAGTTGCTTCTCGGAGATGTTGGGAGAGGCCTACTAGACAAACTGAGGGTGGAACTACAATGTTATCAATAAGAGTGGGGATGTGTTTCTGTGTGTGCCTGTGCGTGATAGATCTGTCGGGACGCATCCATGGATGATGAAGGGGAACCATGTGTTTGGTAAGCAAACCTAACTAGATCGGTAGATCAATTGTTGTTTGTCGGAGGAAGGGAGAGACACAACTAATGAGGTAGATCGATCGATGTGTGGGTAAAAACGAGTTATAAGGACCTAGCTGGCTATATGTATAGCGAGAGATCGGTCGGTGTACATCCATTTGTTAGAGGCAAATAAGGCCCAGCGAGATGGATAGATAGAGAGAATGGAGCTAGGAGGTGGTGCGAGAGGCCCAACTACTAGCTAGATAGGGGGAGGAGTATGCGGTTGTGAGATCGATTAAAAGAGGGGTGAGAGTTTACACGTGTGTCCGACCATATGAGAGACATGAGGCAAGGACACATAAAGGAGGAGATTGAAGCTGTGTGTGTATGCTGTAGGCAGGCATCGCTGGAGAGGTTTATCGATCGGTGTGTGTCAGAAAGGAGTTGTGGAGACTCTGGGAGAACGACCTAAAGAAAAAAATGAATGTGCCCGGTGGATAGAATGCCGAGGGAGGGGGAGGGAGAGGAGGGCGTGGGCATGCACGAGAGAAAGTTAGTGGTAGCTACAAAGGTTAGAGGATTATGTGGGTGTAAGAGACTAACAAAGATCATAATTTGATATGAAAGCGGATTCATATATCTGAATAGGAGATCATAGTGTTTTAAACATTGCATGCATGAATATAGCGGTGATACACGTGCTGTGCACATGTTATACCATAATGTGATAGTGCATGGCGTTTGCAACTCACAGCTAAATGCCGAACAATCTAAACCATACTATACATCAAACAATCTCACATTTTATTTGAATTTGTGATAATGTGCGGCGTTTGCATCTTACAACTAAATATCGAGCAATCTAAACAATACTATATATCAAACATTCTCACATTTTATTTGAATTTGTGGTAATGTGTGGTGTTTGCAACTCACATCTAAATACTTGTAGGCGTAGGGGGCGGGGCACCATACATAATGTGATAAACACATTATACATATGAGACATGGTTTACATTATGAAGATCTAGCTAGAGCTAGAAATGTAATGTGTTTTGAAATCAAAATAAAGTGGATTCAAAAAATCTAGTTCGAGTTCATATAGTACACATAGTTCATATGTAACTCGATACTGATCATGTGGTGTGCTGTGAAGATAATACACAAATGATGGTTTAACTTGACAATAATGATGATTGTAGATCTTATTAAAACAGAGAAACGAATTCAAATGCTTTGACTTCACAACAATCATTACTGTAGATCTTACTCAAATTTAGTTCATATTGAAGCGGTAGTATATACGTTTGGAATGCACTAAAATGTTCATTCGAGTAGTAGGTTGCATGCATTATACACGTAGCGAAATATTTTAATTGAACATAACATGAATTCAAAGTTTTGAATAACATTTGTAGTTCGCATTGATTTGGTACAGTACACGTTAGGCTTGTCCGGAAATTTCAACCCGCGCCTTGTTATCCCGAAATATTTAAGATATATCTTTGTCTCGTTGTGCTCCGACAACTCCTTCCATCTCAACCCGCGCCTTGCTATTCCAAAATTACAACGTGCGAAAACTCCCACCTCCTGTGAAATCCCGACACGCGAAATGCCCGTGGTACCCCTGAACCGAAAGAACCGCCCCAAATCAGTGGGGGTACTTTCATAACTTACCCCACATTTCAGACAAGCGCGTCTCTAAGCCATGGTTCCCCACTGCCATCCTATCCGCCCACCCATTCATACACCGAGGCCGTGAAAACTCGCGATGAAACCCCACACCCTGCTCCATCCGCCACCCAGTCGGAGCTTCTTCCCCGATGATGTAGTCCACAACAACACCTCGACGTCCCTCATCCACCGTACCGGATGAGGATCCGTCATCGATCTCATCGTCCCGCCGGCTCAGCCACCCCATCCTCCACCTCCAAGGAGCTGCCCCGATGTTCCCCTCGTCTTTCGCGCCACCTCCATTCCTACACTGCCGTCTTCACCTGCACCACCGGAAGAGCATCATCATCACCGTTTCCTCGGATGAAGCTGCGGCCAAATCGGCGCCACCAAAGAGGTTGTACACTAATCGCCGCATTTTCTTCTTGATTCGATCTCACGGTGCTGCCGGCGCTCGGTCCCGAGCCGACACGGCGCAGCTCCATCCACGGCGGCGTTGCTGGCCACTTCCTCCACGGCGTCGCTCCCTCGGTGGAGACGTCCACATCAGTAGGAGTTGCTGCTGCTTTAGCTCTCGCTCGCGCTGTTGCTCTGCTCTTGCTCTCGGTCCCCTGCCTGGTCTGCTCTTGCTATTGCTCTTGCTCGTGCTGCTGCTCTCGCTCTTGCTCTTGCTTGCGATGCTGCTCCGATTTGGCTACACTTCAGTCGACTGAATCGACTTTTGGGTCAGTCGATTTCCAAGGGGTGGGCTCGCCGGGGTGAAGGAAGAACCAGCCGCAGTAGGGAGGGGGGCTTGCCGGAGAGCTACCCCACTATCTATCTTAGGGTTCAGGATGGGGGCGGTGGTTGCCGGCGGTGGCGGGGCATTGGCGGGGCGGTGGCGTTGGGATTTTTGGAGATATGCCCTAGAGGCAATCATGTATGATGATATTTCCTATGTGTTTATGAATAAAGATAGTCCTTGGACATTATAAATGATATGTATCAGCAAGTACGTGACTTGTTTGTGGGACTATGCATTGTATGATGACTGCCCTAAAAGGTCCCTTGTCGAAAGCATTGTGTGGACGCGCAGCCGACTAGACTAGCATATGACACGGTCGATGGCTTGGTCTCACTAGCCATGGAGCATTGGATGCTAACCGGGTAATATGGACTTGGAAAGGTTTGTTTGGATTCGACGTAGTAGGATCCGAGTCGAGATAAGGTCCGAGTCGGACAGACCCAACTATGAGACACAGTGATATGTCATCTGTGAGTCTCTAGTACAACATACGTTCTATGTCCTAAGACCTGAGCTGACGCATGTACTCGGGATGGTGACAAACTTGCTTTGGGCCGACCAAACGCCACTTCGTGACAGGGTAGTTACAAAGGTAGGTTTCGGGCTTGTCCAAACCCATGCTGCGAGACGTGGTCGACCAAGATGGGATTTGCCCCTCCGATCAGGAGAGACATACTCTAGGCCCCTCGTGTGATCCGACCAGGATAAGCATGGCCATGCGAAAGGGATTATGAGATAATCCGGTTTGTGGTCGGTATCACTGGAACGACAAAGAGGTCGGGCTAGCACAAGGATGACAGTCTCGCCTTGAGCCCGACAACATATATCGTGCGACAAAGGGAACAGAAGTGTGACATGTTATACAGGTTGGCCTAACCAGCTTCATAGTCTGCTTGATGGTCGGCATGCCGTGCTAGAGGCTGCTACCAACCGTGCAGGTCGGAGGTGATCCGAACTGCGACCAAGCCGCCTTGAACCTAAGGGATCGCGCTCTTAAGGGAAGGTACCTATGAGGTCGGTTCATAGGACACTGGTCAGATGTGATCCGAACTGGACTAGGAACATGATCGAGTAGACTTTGGGCTTTAGGGTCCGTGCGAGGCCCAAGTGTTGATCCTGCGACGGACGCCTATATAAAGTGGAGGTGCGGCACACTCATGCGGTTGATCGCTTCGGCGCTATCACTAGGGTTTGCATGTGTTGTGAATAGCCTCCTCCACTCGTCGCCGACTGTGTGATCGGACCTAGCAGTCCGCCGCATGGTGTTCCTCCTGCACGCGCAGATACCGTTAGAGGCGGTGCACTTGCGCCGCTCCGGCGAACTTGTACGTGGGATCGGACGACCGACTATTCGAGGGAGATCGGACGAGGAGGAGACGATCCACGCGGACGTTCTTACCCAACTCTTCTTCCGCTGCACGGCACTACGCGTCTAGTGGTAACGAAATGTGATCCATCTCCCGTAGCATGTTCTTGGTTGTTCTGCGCATAGGAAATTTAAATTTGCAGTCGACGCACCCTACCGTAGAGCCCAACAGGGATCGCCGGAGAAAAATCTCGGCACGGGTGGGCCTAGAGGGATGGTCGGGGCGGCAGCGGACCGGTGGTGGGGAGTGTTTTC
>NC_041391.1:269050925-269064071 GCF_002162155.2 Triticum dicoccoides
TGGCCGGTGGTGGCTGGCGGCTCAGGGGGGGTGGAGGTTGAAGATGAACCGCAGGCCCTTGATTTCGTATCCAATGGCTGCAAAATCGACTGACCAGAGATGAAAAAGTCAGTCGACCGACGTGTAGCCTCACCTTCCTAGTGCGTTCAGTTTCGACAGCGAAATTCAGTTTCGACAGCAAAATTCAGTTTCGATAGTTAGGTTCAGTTTCGACAGTTAAGTTCAGTTTCGACAGTTAAGTTCAGAGATGAGCGGCTGATGTATTTTACATTTAGCACTTTGTGGTTATGTATTTTACGTCATGTATTGGAGATGCTATTAGAATTCCAAACAGGTTAATGTTGTTCGTTGTCTCTCTTGTCTTGCTTCAGCCTTGGCGTCGCTTAATATTACATGGTACTTTATCGTCCTGTTCACCGATTAGACTCTGAGTCAACTCCAAACTAATGGTCAAAATTGAGTTTTTAAATGGTTGTGGGGTACATATCGGGGCCGCTATCAATAGTATCTATCTACTATCTGGATAATCTCCGGTGTCTACTATGAGTTTCATGTTGGGTGGGAAACAAACAGTAAAGAAGCCATTATCTGTATTTATTAACTGAAGCCATTATATGCCTGCTATTATTGGTTTTGGGTCTATCCATAGGTTGCTACCATCACTCTGGATTTCTGCATGCACTCCTTATATAATCTCACTATGTTTTATTCCTATGCATGACAGTTATTGTAAACAATGGAACTGAACATGTAGAGCAAAAGAGACGAGCCTTGCGTCGCAATATAATTTCATGCAGACGTCGCTCCATGGTAGGCGCAAAGGCAGCCCCCCCTCCACGCATTTCGGATTGTAATCGAGAGGAAGATATCTGTTCTGAGTGGATTCAGAAGGAGAAGATAACTCCTATTTACCCCCTGAGGTCTTCGCTCTAACTTGGCATGGTGATGTTGGTTATATCATGCATATGGTGTCTTGCATTGCTTACTTTATACATCAAATATGTCATCTGCTTAGTTTAGACATCCTTTGTGCGAATGCCATCTATTTAGTTTATTCATCGTTTATGTGAATTATGCAATGCCACCTTGTTTAGCCAGGCATCATATATGTGAATTTTGCAATGCCATCCTGCTTAGCCAGTCATCTTATATGTAAATTATATCATGCCATCCTTTTTTTTCATTACATATTACATTCGTCAACAATGTTAGTACATTCAACTGCTCTTCGTGTGCATCAGCCATTTGACACGGTGATGGCAAATTCTGGAGTGAAAACAAGGTCTTCTGAGCAGACTATGCTATCTGACAAAGTGCATATCTCGCTGGTTACGGATAGCTCCTCAGAGGAGGATTCAGAGAAAGATGACTAGTCCTATCCCCCTCCCCCCCCCGAGGTGTATGCTCTAACTTGGCAGGGTTATGTTGCTCATATCGTGCGTATGGTGTCTTGCGTTGCTATGCCATTTGATTAGTTTAGACATGCTTTGTGTGAATGCCACCTGTTCAGTGTCTAATTACCATATATGTGAATTATGCATTGCCATCTTGTTGCAAGACATTATATATGTGAATTATAAAATGCTATCTTGTTGCAAAGGCATTATATATGTGACTTATGCAATGCCATGCTGTTTAGCCAATCATCATGTATGTGAATTATATCATGCTATCATTTTTTTGTATTACGTGTTCCATTTGTCAACAACATTTTTATATTCAAGTACTCTTCCTGTGCATCAGCCATTTGAAGCGGTGATGGAAGTATCTGGAGTGAAAACAAGGTATTTAGAGCAGACAATGCTATCTGCTGAAGCAGACATCTTGTGGCTACAGAGAGCTCCTCAGAGGAGGATTCAGAGATTGATGACCAGTCCTATTTTCCCCCTGAGGTCTATGTTCAAACTTGGCAGGGTTATATTACCCATGTCATGCATGTTGTCTTGCATTGCTTAGTTTTTACATCATATATAGATTGCCATCTGCTTACTTGCTTACTATATAAATCATATATTTGAATTATATCATGCCATCATGTTTACATAGTACATACACATCATCTATCTGAATTATGGCATGACAACCCATTTAATAAAGACATCATCATCCTGTTTAGTGTTTACAGTCATCATATTTAGAATTATGGCATTCTATTCATGAATGTATGTGAATTATGGCATGCCAACCTATTTAATAAACACATTATATTGTTATGTCATGTCATCCTGTTTACATAGTCTCATATTTTGAACTATGTCTTTCCATCTTTTTTAGTTATCCACCATAATGTGAAATTGTGTCATGCTATCCTGTTTAGTTAGCCATCATATATGTGAAATTGTGTCATGCTATCCTGTTTGGTTAGACAACATAAATATGAATTATTTCATGTCCTCTTTTATTCCCCACTATCCATTGCACCTGTCTATCATACAATGTCTATACTTTCAATTACTTTTCTTGTTTATCAGCCATTTGAATTGGAGAGCGTGATGGCAGTATCTAAGGGAGTAACAACACGGTCTTCAGAAAAGATACTGCTACCAGTTGATGCAGATAGAACCACGGTTGTACTTGCCCAAGGACCAGATCCACCACACATAACCCAGACTCTCGCAGATTGTACCCCTACCCAGTTGGACAGAGAACCAGCTACACCCCTTCTAACCCCAACCCCGACAGATAGTAACCCAGTTCCAGTTGACACATCACCGTCTCCACCACAGAGCACCCAAACACGAGAGGTTAGTAAGGGAACTGCAGTGCCCAAAGCACGAGGACCACCACTCTGAATCCCAACTCAATGCTTAAAGGAGAAGAAGATTTGTTCTCAGGTCAGGTTCTGTAGCTATGGTTCATACTCCTTTGCTCTTGCATTACTGTATTTACTCATACCAACTATTTTCAAAATTGAAGGATGGAATTGAAACTCCAATGGCGCAACAGGTATGTTTTAAACCTGTTTCTTTAACTGGTTTGTTGTTGTAACCTACTCTATGTTGATTTCAGTTTCAATTGAATAAACAGTTATGTTCTCATGTCATGCACATTACAAGTGTTGTTATTGCTCTATAGTTACCCACACTTATATTCTGTCTATTCTGCTTTGTCTTGAACAAATATTATTTGAACTGTGTCTCTATCTTGATTTTGCAACAAAAACTAGAATGATATAGACCATAAAGTGACCATGGCACATAGATATATGTTTGTTTCATGCTGTTATCCTGTCCACTTTACAACAGAACTCATTTACCAAAATGAGTTTCATATACAACATGGTAAACATGTGATGTGTCTGCTTGTTTCTCTTTTAGAATGCGGACAAAATATTGGAGAATAGTACCGCGTTATCCAATGGTAAAGGAAGTAATGCAGATAAGGTTCAAGATAGTGAGACATCCCTGTTGGTCTCCAAGAAAGCTGATAAAAACTATCTTGCCGACAGTGAGGGAACCCAAAAGTCCTATCTTGATGTAGTGTTCGAGTTACTGGCCACTACTGCTGGCACAAGCTCTTCGAACTCGCTGCCTGAATCAGTTCGTCTTCTTGAGTCTCAACTTCAAGTTGAAAGACATCGATCAGATGTGCTGCGACAGGAAGCTGAAGGACTGAGGAAGTCCCTGCAGAATTCGGATGCATATTTTCTAGTGCAACAGCAAGCGCTGGAGGATTTAAGCGCCAAACAAGAGAAAGTTAATAAGCTTGCTAAGCATCTTGCTAGCATTATGGGTACCCAAGATATTGTTTCTTGAGATCTTCTAAAGTGGTTTCAGTTCTGGATTTTTTTTGCTGCGGCGTTTATTTGCGCTGGTCGCCAACTATGACAACCAGTGTATATGATATGCTGCTTTGTTCCCTATATTTGCACTGGTGGCAAACTTTGATGCCCAGTGGATGTAATATGTGTAACAACCGTGATATCCTAGCATAAGTTGCTTGCTTATTTATTTCCTTGTTGTCTTCTTTATTTGTTTGCTTGTAGTGAGTGCAGTTCTTTTTAAAACTAGGCCACAATAACCATGGGCTAATATTTACTATAGTGATACTGGGCCTCCTACGGGCCGTAGAAACAGTGGGACTTTTATGGGCCGTAGAAACAGTAGGCCTTCTACGGGCCGTAGAAACAATGGGCCTTCTACGGGCCGTAGAAACAATGGGCCTTCTACGGGCCGTAGAAACAATGGGCCTTATACGGGCCGTATGACCATAACGGGCAATCGTTAATAGGCCGTATTTGATGACGCTATGAAAACGGCCCAACGTATTAACGGACCACAAACGGGCCAATGTAACCACGGGCTGAATTTGGCCCACAAGCAGAAAATGACAGTAACAGGCCGTAAGTAAACGAATGCTGGAAATGAGCCCAAGAATAAATGGGCTCTGAGAAGGCCAAAAGATAACATTTGCTGGAAACAGCCCAACTGAATAACGGGCCCTTAATGGGTATAAAGTGATATACTGTTGATTACGGGCCAGTTTCACCATGGGCCGTTAGTGGGTGTAAAGTGATACACTGTTCATTGCGGGCCAGTTTCACCACGGGCCGTTAATAGGCCAAGGGTTACATAGGGCCTCATATGGGCCGAAAGACATCATGGGCCATACATGGGCCAGAACTGAAAATGGGATGGAATCATATTGGATGGCCCAGATGACCCTACTGGGCCTAATTCAGATAGGGCGCAACGGGCCTTGGGTTAGCGGGCTGAAATGGGCTATATGCGAACAGGCCGTTAACAGGCTTTCCATGGGCCGGCCGGCCACCTTTTGACCAGGTCAAACGGGCTAGCCCTTTCACAGGAATGGGCCACTGTTGGGCCGTGCCACGTGTCGACGTATCATAGGCGCCTTCTGTCCAATGAGTGGATGACATCTGTCCCAACGGTGAGCCAACACGTGTTTCCTCCAGCCAATGATGATTTTACACGTGGAAAATCCCCATTGGTCGGGGCCGTTAATGGGTTATCGGATCCAAAACCCGACCCGATAGCTTAACAGCGTTCCGCTACGGTGGATGTCACGTGTCGGTCACCCTTGACGAAAGCAGTTCTGTGACGCACGATTTATCGTCATGGAAGTGGACACTTCCGTGATAATAATTTTGGTAATGTCATGGAACACTTCTACGACAGCACAGGTATGACTATCTTGATTCTGTCATAAATTTGTCATGGATGTACATGCATGACAAAAAACGCGACCTACTGTGACAAACACATATCATCATGGAAGTGTATTTTTTTCTAGTGTTGGAACGTGCTCATCTCCTCGAGGTCTCCATCAGGGATCTACAACCTCTTGATCACAACAGGCGAGATCAAGTTTAGACCGGCCCCGTCGTCAACCAGTATCTTCGTCACCTTGAGGTTGCGGATTGTTGGTGAAACCAACAATGGCAAGCACCAGACTGCATTAGTGCGGTCAGGATGGTCCTCGGTGTCAAAGATGAGCGGCGTGCTGGACCACTTCGGCGGCTTTCATACGTCGAGCGACGGCTCCACCGCTGTGATCTCAAGCGCCCACTGCTTGAGCTGGCGGTGGGATGTATGCAGCGAGGTGCCACCATCGACGCACATGGCTTCTGTGGCTTTCTGGAACTCGTGGTCGCTGGACTCATCAGGCTCGTCATGATCATCGTCTTCCTGCTTCTTGTCGCGGCCCTAGGCGGGCCTCTCCTGATGATTATTTTTGCCACGGCGGCCTCCTTGGCTGCCATGCTTCTTGCCGGATCGCTCGGCACCCTCTTGGCCCTTCTCCTTGTCCCGACGCTCATACTCGGCTTTCTGCTTCTCAGCGAGCAGCTCCACTTGCCGGTAGTTCTGGAGGTCATGGCCCTTGGTGCAGTGGATCTTGCAATACTGCTTATCGGAGACCCCTGGCTTATCGGCAGCCGCCAAGGCCCGGCAAGCAACACACCCGGCAACCTCCTTGCCGGGGTCACTCGCCTTGGGTTTCTTGGTGGCGCCGGTATCGTCGGACCCCTCGACGGCAAGCGCGGTCTTGCCCTTGCGCTTCCTGTTACGGCGTCAGCCCTTCTTCATTGGGGTGGCGGCATCATCCTTGGAGTCGGTTTTCGTGCCGGCGTCTTCTCCGGGGTACTTCCTTCCCTCTTCAGCGCGAGCGCACCGATCGGCCAGAACATAAAGTTCGGCCAAATCCTTGACCTTGTTCATTGCCAGCTCCTCACGCATCTTACGATTGTGCACATTCTGATGGAATTAACTGATCACGGTGGCACGATGAACGTCGGGGATGTTGTACTGCACTCGGCTGAACCTTTTGATGTACTTGCGCAAGTTTTCACCTTCCTTCTGGGGGATGATATGCAAATCACTCGACTGGCCATGAGCTTGGTGGCCTCCGGTAAAGGCGCCAACAAACTCATGACACAGTTCCGCCCAAGAAGAAATGGAGTCCACAGGCAAGTACATCAACCATGACGTAACATTGGGCTTGAGTGCCAACGGAAAGTAATTGGCAAGCACCTTATCATCGCGGGCCCCAGCAGCTTGCATCGCGATTGTGTAGATGTTGAGGAATTCCGACGGGTGAGTCTTGTCGTTGTACTTCTCGCCAATGTCGGGCTTGAACATGCGGTGGGAGGGCCAATGGAACTGCCGCAGCTCACGGGTGAAGGCCGGACAACCCACCTCGTAGGGTAGGCCATCGTAGCCTCTGAGTGCTGGGTTGTCTGTAGTGGGCCATGCCCGCCTGTCCGATTGGTGGCGCGCGTCACGCCAGCGCTCGATGGTGGTTCGAGCATCTTCATGAGCTCACTCGCTTCATGGATATATCATCACGAGCGTCGTCGCGACGGACCGACACCCGCGATGGCCGGCTCGGAGGAGGGGACTGCACCGTGGCCGCATCGCCTCCGGCCCGACCTCCGCTAGCATGCGGGGGATCGACGGAGCAACGGCCTACGGGTCTCGCCATCCGCAACTCATCGTTGTTAGTGATGCCGACGAGGCTCCGGACGGTGGCCCTCCATTCGTCAAGCTTGTCCGCAGCGGGAGGAAAGTTGAGGAGCAGTTGCGCGCGTGCTAGGGCTTCCACTGGCGTGGGCGGCGGTGAAAGCTGTGTGGACTGCGATGCAGTTCGACTTCTAACTGTGTTAGAAGGAGCCCCATCAGGGCCCCGCAGCTGTCCGCCACCTCCGCCAGCACCTCGACGCGCATGCCGGCCCTCCTCATCATGTAAAGGGCGCATGGGACTCTTCCCAGGGTGGCGCCCAGGGTCACCAGCAGGGCGGCGCTGCTCATCACGCATGACCTGATAAGAACGCGCCGCGGGTGGCGGTGTTGGTGTCTTGGAGGTCGCCGCGCCACCGTCTGGCGGCACAACGACGCCCCTAGAGGGCCCCGCACCGCCTGCGGGGGGCCCGACTCCATCTCTGGAGCCCGCGACGCGTGGCTCGTCGCCTGGCGCACGAACGACGCCACTCACCAGACCTGGACTTCTAGGGTGATGTCGATGTTCACGGGCCGCACCATGGGTTCTCTCCGCGATTGGCCCGCTACTGGTCCGCACCGGTACTGGCAGTCTGGTCCAGGATGATCCGATCATCATGGTCGTCTTTTTCTTAGGAGACATGGCGATGTAGAACTGCTGGGCCAACTACAAGACCATATGCTCACAATTGCGCCCCCTACCTAGTGCGCCAAAGATGTCGGTGGGAAACGTGGGATCACGAGGATCCCTACTGCGGTTGCGGGGCGCGGGGTTGTGAGAAGAACAGGATCAGTAACCAGCGCAAGGATCGTTTACCCAGGTTCAGGCCACGAGGAACGCGTAAAACCCTAGTCCTGCTTTGGTGGATGTAGTGAGTGTTCTTGAGCTCTTGAACTAGCTACGGTGGCTGCATGGTTCCAAAGAGCCGAATCCCCCTCCAGTACGCCATGGGCCTCCTTTTATAGTCGAAAGGGGCTGCCACAATGGCACGCAGGAGGTGGAAAGGCCTATAGTGCTATGAGCTTATCGCTCGTATTAGAGGACAAGGTGCATTTAATGCGTAGCTTAGGTGTCCTCTTGCTTTATTGGGTACGGGAGCGAGGCCCGTCCCGTCCGTCACCGCTCCTCCTTGCTTTGACACGCGCCCTGGACAGCGATGCATGCGGCGCTATGTAGGGAGGCAAGCAGCTGAGGTGGCGAGTTGGTGGAGCCTTCACGAAGATCTGCATGCCGCCACGCAGGCGTGTGCTGAGTTGCCCGGAAGCTGCATGTTGCGACATAGGCGCCTGCCCACCTGGTTGGGCTGGCAGCTGCATGCGAACGGCGGTGGAGACTTGGTTGGTGCAGGCCTGGCAGTGGCCCCACTCACGCCCTTGGCAAGGGTCTTGCCGGGTGGCCCGGCAAGGGTCTTGCTGTGGCGCGCTATCGTCCCCTGCAAGGATCTTGTCGGGGGTCTTGTGGGTTTCCTCAGCATGGATCTTGTCGAGGATCGTTGCCTCCCAATTCTCATCTGATATTGTATATTCTTTGTCTTCACAAAGATCTGCATGCCACCACGGAGGTGCCTCCCGAGCCCTGCCCAACGTAGTTGATGGTGTTGGAGACCGTGGGTTCGAGGGTGGCTCACTCCGCTGGTGTGGGAGAGCCGCCCGGCAAGGGTCTTTCCGGGGCTGCTCAGGCTGCCCCGGCATGGGTCTTGCCAGGGAAACCTACTTCGTCCATCTGCTCTTTGTGGTCTCGGTCTCCGGCGTTGTGCTGATTGTTCTTGAGGCTTAGACTCCTCCCTTTTGCCCCGCTAAGTGTGGCTTCGGCGTGTGGCTCTGACTGCCCGTGCACAAGTAAAGGGGTACAAAGGAGTGCCCCTACTTTAGTACACCGACATCATCAATTACCCAAAAGGGGGAGATTGTAACTGTATCTAGTGCCCCTTAGCGATTTTGGTGCATTGAAGACTTATAGGTTAAGGGACTAATATGTTTGTGAGTTTACACGGGCTCTATAAGTCGATGAGGAGTTTGATATTTACAATGAAAGTCGACCCCTAAAAATGAATGTCTTTAGCTGGAGACTTTGGTTCTCCTGAAGACTTTGAAAGTGATGAAATTGGTGTGACCTTGAAGACTTGGATATTCATGCGAGGATTATGAAGCGTGAAGCCTTTTGTTTTTGTAGTTTCATCTTCTCTTTTCGAGTCATAGGAAACACCGTACTGTTAAAGGGGGTCGAGGTAATACTAAGGAAATTGATTTCCAAGCGATGCTCATCTCAAAATCCTACACTTGCCCAATCGTTTCGAGTGAAGCCATTGGAAATCTCATATCAGTTCAGTCAATTTCTTCAGTGACAGAGACGAAGATCTTCTGGTCTCTGAGGAATTTGTTCTGACTGAGGAGTTTTGAATTCGCCAGTGCGGATTGCCTACACAGTGAGGAACATGATAGCCCTAAGGAATTCGAACCTCAAATCCGACCGTTGCTATGCTACGCGCCAACTGTCCAAAATATCCTACCACCTAACGGTCATATCATTGAAGGGCATTTTTGTCTTATCAAGTCGGATTGCAACCTAGGCTATAAATAGCCGCCCCCTACAACCACTAGCTGGTTGGCTGCTCCGAGAGAAACTGACACTTGGCAATTGAGAGCATCCCATCCTCCAAGGACTTTGAGCAAAAATCATCAAGTGAGGAAAACCCAAATCCCAAACCCAAACACCTACAAACCCAAAGTGATTGAGCATCACTGAAGAGATTGTTCCTGTGTGGAACCGATGCTTGTTACCTTTGAGGACTATGTATCCTCCAGACGGTTAGGCGTCATGGTCTGAGCATCCAAGAGGAATTGTGGATCGCCGAGTGACCAAGTCTGTGAAGGTTTGGAAGTCACCTGTGAAGACTTACCATGAGTGTTGGGCGAGGTCTGTGTGATCTTAGCTCAAGGATAATACAGTGAGGACTGTGTGTCCGGGACTATGTGTCCTCGAGTTTAAATACTCAGCCGCTCCAACCAGACGTACGACTATCACAGTAGTTGGAACTGGTCTACCAAATCATTGTCTTCACCAAGCCTACTAGTTCTATTTCCTCAACCCTTTCATTTCCTCATTCATATGTTGATGAACCTGATCATTACTGTTTGAAGACTTTGACTGAAGACTTATTCTATTTCCTCAATCCAATTTCTTCAGTCATATTGTCTTTAGCCTGCTTATCCAGTATTTACAATTTATGTACTTTGTGTTTGTTTTTCATTTCATCATGATGACTATGCTATTGCTCTGTTATGCTTATACATGAGTACTTATTCCGCTGCTAGTTGTTCGTGACTTAGGAATTTCCTCACCATGAAATTCCTCAGTGACGAATTTGTAAAAATTGCCTATTCACCCTCCCTCTAGTCGACTTAACGTAATTTCACTTTCTTGCACCCTGGCCGCTGTACGTAAGTGTACATGCTACATGCGCGCCTCTACTACGACACATGCGCGTCTACATCGACCAGTTTGTACATACACGTTTGCGACCGAAATGACAACGCTACGTATGCTTCGACCACGTGGGTCCCGACTGTCAGCCACTTCCTTTCATGCGAAGATGTAGCTGGTGGGTCCCAGCAGTCAGGGGGGCGAATCATTTTTTTGCACGTAATATGGATGCACTTCCTTATGTGCGAAGATGTAGCTGGTGGGTCCCAACAGTCAAGGGGGAAACGTTTTTTTCGCAAAATACTGTGGCCCGTCCGGTGGGTCCCTGCTGTCAGGTGGAGGAATAATTATTTTGCACGTAATAAGGAGGCACTTCCTTGCGGCCGCCATGGACCCAACTATCAGCCTCTCCACGTACAGTACTCTTCTGATGGAAGTCGTTCCTTGACCACATTGACCATGCCACGCCGAGAGCACCAGGACGGTGGATGACGGCAAGGCCTAGGAAGGGGACGATGCGAAGCCGGGGAAGACGCGGCAGTGGAAGCCCGCGCGGACAGGAGTACGATGGTTCACTGGTTCAGCTGTGGTGTGAGGCTGTCGTTGCCGCAGGTCCTGGCCAGCGGGGGGAATAGTAGGGGGCGGTGAGGCCTCCACGGCAGCACAGCTGGCCACGGGAGGCAGGAGCATGCGGCACGACCGGCGCTACTTGGGCGGTTGGAGCAAAAAGACCAGAGGTTGAAGAAGCACTACAGCTGTTGGATGGACATCGCACGGTCACTAGAGCTAGAATCGTTCATATTGACTAAGTTGACAAAGCCCTCTGTCCCCGTCAACTTAGTAGGTCCACAAGTCAGCCTCCCACCAAGGTGGGTCCCAGCTAGCAGGGGGAATATTCCTTTTTTGTGCGTAATAAGGAGGCACTTCCGGTGGGTCCGAGCTGATAGCGGGGGGAATGTTTTTTCGTGAAATATAGAGGCCCTTCCGGTGGGTCCCAGCTGTCAGGTGGAGGAATCATTATTTTGCGTGTAATAAGGAGAAATGTCCTTGTGTGGGCCCCTACCGTCAGCCTCTTTCGATGGTTGTTGTTTGTTGACCATGTTGACCTCGCCACGCCGAGAGCACAAATGCGGTGGACGAGGGCGAGGCCCAGGAAGGGCACCATCCAGAGCCGGCGAAGCCACCACAGCAGATGCCCACGCTGAGGGGAGTACAAGCGCTGACTGGTCGGCTGTAGGGTGAGGCTGAGGTCACCGGAAAATAACAAGATGTGTGGGTGGTTAGAGGGATGGCCTGGCAGCAGCACAGCCAACCACGGGAGGAGGGAGCAGGCAGTCCCGACGGCGCTGGTTTGGGCGGTTGGAGCAGGAAGATCAGAGATTGAAGAAGCACGGCAGCCATTGGATGGACATCCAACAGTCGCTGCTCTGTGTTGACTAAGTTGACAAAGCCTTGCATACGCATCAAAAAAATTAGGATGGTGTCATCGTCAACCTAGTCGGCCCAGAAGTCAGCCTCCAATCTATGGAAAATAGCATATAGCCCATTAGCCATTATTTTCAATAATTTGCAGCCCATTTGCTAATTCTTAAGGATATTTGAAGCCCATATTCTTTTTATTAGCATTACAGACCATATATTTTGGGCACCACTAAAAAATTCAACGAAATTTTGCATATTTCGGTGGGGTCCGAACTCTTTTAATCATGAAATTTTGAGTCACATTAAAATACTTTTCAAAAATTATATCGAAATAAAATTCAAAAAACAATTCTCCGCAAAAAAATGAATGAAATTTAGAATCTTAACTAGCAAGATGCCCGTTCGTTGCACGGAACATGAAGATGCATTTGTATGAGTAGTTTATCTTGTGGGAGAAAAGATGATATTTTAATGTAATTTCCAGTTGGCTTTGGTTTTTATAAGAGTAGGGAGTAGAGAAATCCTGAAAAAATGATATTTTAATGCAATTGCCGGTTGGCTTTGGTTTAAAAATTTACAGCCCATTTCTTACAACTTATAACCCATTTTCTGGGGAAGCCCGTTTCTTACTACTTACTTCCCTCCTCGTCTTCAAAGATTTGCATGCCAGCAGGGCTGAGAAAAGCAAGTAGGCCTCGGTTTTCGTATCCTCCAAAAAAAAGAACTGGGCTAGCCATTTTCAGAAAGAAAAAATATATCAACTGGGCTCGCCATGTGCTTAAGTAAAATCGTAAGCATGGGCTAGACGGGCCACAGCCCCCGCACAGCGCGCAGTTGAACTCCGTCTCTGAAACTAAAAAACAACTAGGCGAGTTGTTGGGTCCCTGGTGTTATCCGCTCATTGTGTAATTTTCTCGTTTATTGGCAACATTGACAATGGCATGGGACCTAGTTGTCAAACAATTAGGAGGAAGTATTCTTTTTGGCTTGTAATAACGAGGCACCTGCTTGCGAAATGCCATGACCCTGGTGGGTCCCTACTATCAGCCTCTCCACATACAGTCATCTCCTGATTCCTCTTGGTTGTTGACCATGTTGACAACGCCAGACGGCGGCGGGCACAGCGAGCGAACCAAGGCGGAGAACGACGGCGAGGCCTCGGACGGGAACGAACAGCAGTCGTGGAAGATGCGGCAGTGTATAGTGGCAGGTGGAGGGGTGTACAAGGGCAACAACATGCAACTCAAGCATACAAATCTCTACTCCTAATGGACGAATTGGTTGAATAGTCCCCCCCCCCCACTTTCAACCGGTTTAATTTCAACTGGTTTATTTTCAACCGGT